>NW_019241461.1:187157-187997 GCF_002742605.1 Olea europaea var. sylvestris
AACGGACACCGTTTGCAAAAGTTACGCTAATTTCTTCGAAGGTCGACACTCCAAGCGTTCCCAATATGCGAGTGGTCATTCTTCAAAAAAAGGATGAGAACCCTAATACGTCATTACGAAATCGTGAGCTAAACCCAAAACGGTCGCTACATTTCCGAAAAGTACTTATGGTCCCAAAAACGGACACTGTCTGCAAAAGTTATGCTCAATTTTTCGAACGTCGTCAGTCCGAATATGCAGGTGCACGTACCTCAAAAACTGGTCAAAATCTCTCATACGTAACGACGAAGTTGTGAGTTCAATCCAATAGGGTCGCTACATTTCCGAAAAGTACTTAAGGGCCCGAAACGGAAACCGTCTGCAAAAATTACGCTCATTTCCTCGAAGGTCGACAATCCAAGCGTTCCCAATATGCGAGTGGTCGTTCTCCAAAAAAGGGATGACAACCCTAATACATCATTACGAAATCATGTGCTAAACCCAAAACGGTCGCTATATTTCCGAAAAGTACTTATGGTCCCAAAAACGGACACTGTCTGCTAAAGTTATGCTCAATTCTTCGAACGTCGTCAGTCGGAATATGCAGGAGCACGTTCTTCAAAAAATGGTCAAATCCCTCATATGTCATGACGAAGTTGTGAGTTCAATCCAAAAGGGTCGCTACATTTCGGAAAAGTACTTATGGGCCCGAAACGGACACCGTCTGCAAAAGTTACGCTCATTTCTTCGAAGGTCGACAATCCAAGCGTTCCCAATATGCGAGTGGTCGTTCTTCAAAAAAGGGATGAGAACCCTAATACGTCATTACGAAATCGTGAGCTAAACCCAAAACGGTCGCTA
>NW_019241461.1:188744-194394 GCF_002742605.1 Olea europaea var. sylvestris
TCCAAATATGCAGGTGCACATTCTTCAAAAAATGGTCAAAATCCCTCATACGTAACGACGAAGTTGTGAGTTCAATCCAAAAAGGTCGCTACATTTCCGAAAAGTACTTATGGGCCCAAAACGGACACCGTTTGCAAAAGTTACGCTAATTTCTTCGAAGGTCGACACTCCAAGCGTTCCCAATATGCGAGTGGTCATTCTTCAAAAAAAGGATGAGAACCCTAATACGTCATTATGAAATTGTGAGCTAAACCCAAAACGGTCGCTACATTTCCGAAAAGTACTTATGGTCCCAAAAACGGACACTGTCTGCAAAAGTTATTCTAAATTCTTCGAACGTCGTCAGTCCGAATATACAGGTTCACGTACCTCAAAAAATGTTCAAAATCTCTCATACGTAACGACGAAGTTGTGAGTTCAATCCAATAGGGTCGCTACATTTTCGAAAAGTACTTAAGGGCCCGAAACGGAAACCGTCTGCAAAAGTTACGCTCATTTCTTCGAAGGTCGACAATCCAAGCATTCCCAATATGCGAGTGGTCGTTCTCCAAAAAAGGGATGAGAACCCTAATACATCATTACGAAATCATGAGCTAAACCCAAAACGGCCGCTACACATCCGAAAAGTACTTATGGTCCCAAAAATGGACACTGTCTGCTAAAGTTATGCTCAATTCTTCGAACGTCGTCAGTCGGAATATGCAGGAGCACGTTCGTCAAAAAATGGTCAAATCCCTCTTATGTCACGACGAAGTTGTGAGTTCAATCCAAAAGGGTCGCTACAAGTCCGAAAAGTACTTATGGGCCCAAAACGGACACCGTCTGGAAAAGTTACGCTCATTTCTTCGAAGGTCGACAAACCAAGCGTTCCCAATATGCGAGTGGTCGTTCATCAAAAAAAGGATGAGAACCGTAATAACCGTAATACGTCATTACGAAATCGTGGGCTAAATCCAAAACGGTCGCTACATTTCCGAAAAGTACTTATGGTCCCAAAAACGGACACTGTCTACAAAAGTTTTGCTCAAATCTTCTAACATGGTCAGTCCAAATATGCAGGTGCACGTTCCTCAAAAAATGGTCAAAATCCCTCATATGTAACGACAAAGTTGTGAACTCAATCTGAAAGGGTCGCTACATTTTCGAAAAGTACTTATGGGCCCAAAACGGACACCGTTTGCAAAAGTTACGATAATTTCTTCGAAGGTCGACACTCCAAGCGTACAAAATACGCGAGTGGTCATTCTTCAAAAAAAGGAAGAAAACCTTAATACATCATTACGAAATCGTGAGCTAAACCCAAAATGGTCGCTACATTTTCGAAAAGTTCTTATGGTCCCAAAAACGGACACTGTCTGCAAAAGTTATGCTCAATTCTTCGAACGTCGTCAGTCCGAATATGCAGGTGTACGTTCCTCAAAAAATGGTCAAATCCCTCATACGTCACGACGAGGTTGCGAGTTCAATCCAAAAGGGTCGCTACATTTCCGAAAAGTACTTATGGGCCCGAACGGACCCCGTCTGCAAAAGTTACGCTAATTTCTTCGAAGGTCGACAATCCAAGCGTTCCCAATATGCGAATGGTCATTCTTGAAAAAAGGGACGAGAACCCTAATACGTCATTACGAAATTGTGAGCTAAACCCAAAACGGTCGCTGCATTTCTGAAAAGTACTTATGGTCCAAAAACGGACACTGTCTGCCAAAGTTATGCTCAATTCTTCGAATGTCGTCAGCCCGAATATGCAGGTGCACGTTCCTCAACAAATGGTCAAATCCCTCATACGTCACGATGAAGTTGTGAGTTCAATCCAAAAGGATCGCTACATGTCCGAAAAGTACTTATGGGCCCAAAACGGACCCCGTCTACAAAAGTTACGCTCATTTCTTCGAAGGTCGACAATCCAAGCGTTCCCAATATGCGAGTGGTCGTTCTTCAATAAAGGGATGAGAACCCTAATACGTCATTACGAAATCGTGAGCTAAACCCAAAACGGTCGCTACATTTCCGAAAAGTACTTATGGTCCCAAAAACGGACACTGTCTGCAAAAGTTATGCTCAATTTTTCGAACGTCGTCAATCCGAATACGCAGGTGCACGTTCTTCAAAAAATGGTCAAAATCCCTCATACGTAACGACGAAGTTGTGAGTTCAATCTAAAAGGGTCGCTGCATTTCCGAAAAGTACTTATGGGCCCGAAACGGACACCGTCTGCAAAAGTTACGCTCATTTCTTAGAAGGTCGACAATCCAAGCGTTCCTAATATGCGAGTGGTCGGTCTTCAAAAAAGGGATGAGAACCCTAATACGTCATTACGAAATCGTGAGCTAAACCCAAAACACTCGCTACATTTCCGAAAAGTACTTATGGTCCCAAAAATGGACACTGTCTACAAAAGTTATGCTCAAATCTTCGAACATCGTCAGTCCGAATATGCAGGTGCACATTCCTCAAAAAATGGTCAAAATCCCTCATACGTAACGACGAAGTTGTGAACTCAATCTGAAAGGGTCGCTACATTTTCGAAAAGTACTTATGGGCCCAAAACGGACACCGTTTGCAAAAGTTACGCTAATTTCTTCGAAGGTCGACACTCCAAGCGTACAAAATATGTGAGTGGTCATTCTTCAAAAAAAGGAAGAAAACCTTAATACGTCATTACGAAATCGTGAGCTAAACCCAAAATGGTCGCTACATTTTCGAAAAGTTCTTATGGTCCCAAAAACGGACACTGTCTGCAAAAGTTATGGTCAATTCATCGAACGTCGTCAGTCCGAATATGCAGGTGTACGTTCCTCAAAAAATGGTCAAATCCCTCATACGTCACGACGAGGTTGTGAGTTCAATCCAAAAGGGTCGCTACATTTCCGAAAAGTACTTATGGGCCCGAAACGGACCCCGTCTGCAAAAGTTACGCTAATTTCTTCGAAGGTCGACAATCCAAGCGTTCCCAATATGCGAATGGTCATTCTTCAAAAAAGGGATGAGAACCCTAATACGTCATTGCGAAATCGTGAGCTAAACCCAAAACGGTCGCTACATTTCCGAAAAGTACTTATGGTCCCAAAAACAGACACTGTCTGCTAAAGTTATGCTCAATTCTTCGAATGTCGTCAGTCCGAATATGCAGGTGCACGTTCCTCAAAAAATGGTCAAATCCCTCATACGTCACGGCGAAGTTGTGAGTTCAATCCAAAAGGGTCGCTACATGTCCGAAAAGTACTTATGGGCCCAAAACGGACCCCGTCTACAAAAGTTACGCTCATTTCCTCGAAGGTTGACAATCCAAGCGTTCCCAATATGCGAGTGGTCGTTCTTCAATAAAGGGATGAGAACCCTAATACGTCATTACGAAATTGTGAGCTAAACCCAAAACGGTCGCTACATTTCCGAAAAGTACTTATGGTCCCAAAAACGGACACTGTCTGCAAAAGTTATGCTCAATTTTTCGAACGTCGTCAATCCGAATACGCAGGTGCACGTTCATCAAAAAATGGTCAAAATCCCTCATACATAACGACGAAGTTGTGAGTTCAATCTAAAAGGGTCGCTACATTTCCGAAAAGCACTTATGGGCCCAAAACGGACACCGTCTGCAAAAGTTCCGCTCATTTCTTCGAAGGTCGACAATCCAAGCGTTCCCAATATGCGACTGGTAATTCTTCAAAAAAAGGAGGAGAACCCAAATACGTCATTTCGAAATCATGAGCTAAACACAAAATGGTCGCTATGTTTCCGAAAAGTACTCATGGTCCCAAAAATGGACACTGTCTGCAAATGTTATGCTCAATTCTTCGAACGTCGTCAGTCCGAATATGCAGGTGCACGTTCTTCAAAAAATGGTCAAAATCCCTCATACGTAACGACGAAGTTGTGAGTTCAATCCAAAAGGGTCGCTACATTTCCGAAAAGTACTTCTGGGCCCGAAACGGACACCGTCTGCAAAAGTTACACTCATTTCTTCGAAGGTCGACAATCCGAGCGTTCCCAATATGCGAGTGGTCGTTCTTCAAAAAAGGGATGAGAACCCTAACACATCATTAGGAAATCGTGAGCTAAACCTAAAGCGGTCGATACATTTCCGAAAAGTACTTATGGTCCCAAAAATGGACACTGTCTGCAAAAGTTATGCTCAATTCTTCGAACGTCGTCAGTCCGAATATGCAGGTGCACGTTCCTCAAAAAATGGTCAAAATCCCTCATACGTAACGACGAAGTTGTGAGTTCAATCTAAAAGGGTCTCTACATTTCCGAAAAGTACTTATGGGCCCAAAACGGACACCGTTTGCAAAAGTTACGCTAATTTATTCTAAGGTCGACACTCCAAGCGTTCAAAATATGCGAGTGGTCGTACTTCAAAAAAAGGACAAAAACCCTAATACATCATTACGAAATCGTGAGCTAAACCCAAAACGTTCGTTACATTTCCGAAAAGTACTTATGGTCCCAAAAACGGACACTGTCTGCAAAAGTTATGCTCAGTTCTTTGAACGTCGTCAGTCCGAATATGCAGGTATACGTTCCTCAAATAATGGTCAAAATCCCTCATACATCACGACGAAGTGGTGAGTTCAATCCAAAAAGGTCGCTACATTTCCGAAAAGTACTTATGGGCCCAAAACGGACACCGTTTGCAAAAGATGCGCAAATTTCTTCGAAGGTCGACACTCCAAGCGTTCCCAATATGCGAGTGGTAATTCTTCAAAAAAAGGAGGAGAGCCCTAATACGTCATTACGAAATCGTGAGCTAAACCCAAAAAGGGTCGCTACATTTTCGAAAAGTACTAATGGTCCCCAAAAACGGACACTGTTTGCAAATGTTATGCTCAATTCTTCGAACGTCGTCAGTCCGAATATGCAGGTGCACGTTCCTCAAAAAATGGTCAAAATCCCTCATACGTCACGACGAAGTGGTGAGTTCAATCCAAAAGGGTCGCAACATGTCCGAAAAGTACTTATGGTCCCAAAAACGGACAATGTCTGCAGAAGTAAGGCTCAATTCTTCGAACATCGTCAGTCCGAATATGCAGGTGCACGTTCTTCAAAAAATGGTCAAATCCCTCATACGTCACGACGAAGTGGTGAGTTCAATCCAAAAGGGTCGCAACATGTCCGAAAAGTACTTATGGTCCCAAAAACGGACAATGTCTGCAGAAGTAAGGCTCAATTCTTCGAACATCGTCAGTCCGAATATGCAGGTGCACGTTCTTCAAAAAATGGTCAAATCCCTCATACGTCACGACGAAGTGGTGAGTTCAATCCAAAAGGGTCGCAACATGTCCGAAAAGTACTTACGGGCCCGAAACGGACACCGTCTGCAAAAGTTACACTCATTTCTTCGAAGGTCGACAATCCAAGCGTTCCCAATATGCGAGTGGCCGTTCTTCAAAAAAGGGATGAGAACCCTAACACATCATTACGAAATCGTGAACTAAACCTAAAGCGGTCGATACATTTCCGAAAAGTACTTATGGTCCCAAAAACGGACACTGTCTGCAAAAGTTGTGCTCAGTTCTTTGAACGTAGTCAGTCCGAATATGCAGGTATACGTTGCTCAAAAAATGGTCAAAATCCCTCATACGCCACGACGAAGTTGTGAGTTCAATCCAAAAGGGTCTCTACATTTCCGAAAAGTACTTATGGGCCCGAA
>NW_019241461.1:194753-195197 GCF_002742605.1 Olea europaea var. sylvestris
CAAAAAGTACTTATGGGCCCAAAACGGACCCCGTCTGCAAAAGTTACGCGCATTTCTTCGAAGGTCGACAATCCGAGCGTTCCCAATATGCGATTGGTCATTCTTCAAAAAAAGGATGAGAACCCTAATACGTCACTTCGAAATCGTGAGCTAAACCTAAAACGGTCGCTACATTTTCGAAAAGTACTTACGGTCCCAAAAATGGACACTGTCTGCAAAATTTAGGCTCAATTCTTCGAACATCGTCAGTCGGAATATGCAGGTGCACGTTCCTCAAAAAATGGTCAAATCCCTCATACGTCACGACGAAGTTGTGAGTTCAATCCAAAAGGCTCGCTACATGTCCGAAAAGTACTTATGGGCCCAAAACGGACCCCGTTTACAAAAGTTACGCTCATTTCTTCGAAGGTCGACACTCCAAGCGTTCCCAATATGCGAGTGGTC
>NW_019241462.1:0-1701 GCF_002742605.1 Olea europaea var. sylvestris
TTATTAGTTTTTTATTTGGGCTAAGGACTTAATTTTAACTCAATTTCATTTGAAGAATATGAAAATTCACGAAAGTTTGGATCCATTTCAACTACCGAGGTTTTTAGTTCAAACTAGAATACCAAAAAGAAGAAAAAAGTGAAGCCACATTTAAATGATCTCGAACAAACGTTATCAATCTATCAACCATAATAACATCTGTATTTTGAATAAAAATAATAAAAAATTTCATTGAATTCAAGATTAAACATTCTCAAGAGATAACTGTTTTAGATGTTTTAATTGAAAAACATAAATGAAGAAGGATATCTAATTCTATAATTTTCTTGTTTCTAGAAAATCCTGTAGTTTCATGTCATATTATAAACACACAATGTATTACAATGTGAGAGGTGGGACCGCTTCTAAGGGAATTGTGTAGGGCTCAATTCTTAAAAGCTTTCATAGAACCAGAGAAATGATCATGGCCAAAACCATGAGAACTGAATTGTATTAAGAAGAAGCTTGTGTGGAGTGTGTCATCGTTTATACAAATGTTAAAATAGTTCAAGGACATCATGTATATTAATCTGTTAGCAAAGTAAATATACTTACACAAGAGAAGGTTCAAAGGGTAAAACCTATCTATCCTATATATGTTTCAATCTTTGAATTCTATCACCATGTCTATTTGTCATTGTTGTTAATTTCATTCATGTGGAGGATTGTTGAAAATAATATATTAAAGAAATATATTAAAGTTGAATGAAATTGTAACAATTTATAGATCTCAAATCTAGTAAATTCTATAGTTAATTTGTATTTGAATTTGTTCAATTCCATAATCAATTTGTGATTACAAATTCGTTCATGGTTATTGTAACATTATATGAGTTAAATACAAAATTAACTACGTATTTGAAACCTCCTTCATCCTAGTACTATATAAGGAGGTGTTCTCCTCCTCATTCTACACACCAAAAAAAATTTGAAAGTTCTTTCTGCACTCTAATTTTCTCTCTTCTATTTATTTCAAGAGTTTAGTTCTTAGTAGCTTAGATAATTTAGTTTTTTGTTCTAGCTTGATGATAGAATTGTGAGTATTTTTAGTTTTCATAAAGTAGTGACGAGGTGTTAGTCAGCCACTTTCAATCGTTGTATCTTAAGAGATAGACGCCATCAGTCCTCTAACACCACAGTGAGGGACGAATATATTTTAAGAAAATTGCGTACAACATAGGCCCCGAGTCATTTCAGCACCCTTACTACCTCAACAACCATTTTCTCTAATTTATTTGTTACTTTGTTTATTATAATGTTTCCTACTATTATTTTACTTATATAATTTCCACTATATGTCTAGCTTTCTTTTGTATTTTTCCTAACATTTAATAAAAAATCTCAATCCTTAATGTAAATGATCTAACGAACCACTTTTATTTCATTAAAATAATTTTAAATTTTCAAATGAATCCCGTCCAATATCAAATAGGTAAATACCACCCCCATTCTCCTTAAATCTTGCCTACCTAATTACCACCTCTCCAAGTTTCTCTTTCTGCATATATGTATTTATAAATATGTAGGTGATTTCTTATGACAACTAACCAGCATTACTTTGCTTGGTCTTCAACTCATAAGAGTCATTAAAACTATTATTTATCCTTCATCTTTACGGGCATCATTGTTACATCATAGAAATGGACAGGAGATTATATCTCC
>NW_019241463.1:0-1701 GCF_002742605.1 Olea europaea var. sylvestris
TGGTGTCAATAGGCATGTCTGCTAAGATAAAGATTGGTTCAAGAAGTACACTCCCTTCGAGGAGGAGAAAATCATCATAGTAATTCTAACAAAATCAAGGTTGTTGGGAGTGGTGAGATTAAACTGAAATTCACATTTGGATGTGTGCTAACTTTGAAAGATGTTTTACATCCTTCGTTAATGAGGAAGAAATTGATGTTAAGTTTTCTTCTTAATAATGCTGGCTTTAGATAAACTATGGACTGATCAATATGTGACTACCAAAAAGGGTTTATTTGTGTGTAAGGGTTATATTTGTGATGGAATGTTCAAATCAAATATTGAGAATAATAAAATAACATTTACTTTTGTTTACATGTCTTCTTTTGGGAAATTTTGACATCCTTGTTTGTATTATATAAATAATAAATATGTAGGAACTATGAGTAGCTTAGTATTACTTCCAAGACTAAAAAATAAGTTCAAAAAAATGTGAAATTTACAGTCAAGCAAAAATTACAAAGAAGCCTCATATAAGTGTTGAAAGAAATACAGAATTGTTAGAATTAATTCGTACTAATATTTTTGAATTTGAAGGAATTTTAACTCATGGTTATTATAAAACTCATGTCAACATTCGGTGCATTCTAATATTAAATTCATCCATTATATTTTCTTTTAATAGGTTTGTAAGTTTTGGAAGTTAGGAAAGTAAAGAGGTTGGAGGTATAGAAAATGAAAGGTGAAAGAGTTTATGTGTTTATGACATCTTTTTATTTTGGATGGCTTATTTTTACCTATAAATAGGATTATAGGACCATTCATTGGTCATTCATCACCGACACAACAATAACAATTCTCTCATCTTCTCTTCTTCATTCTCACTCATTTTCTTTAAAAGATTATTAAGCACACAAGGGTGTTCTTTTAGTAGAATTTTAGGTTCAACTACTTGTACAAAGTTTATTTGAGTTATAAAATGAACAGTCGAACTATTATATTCTGGAGGAGACAAGTTATAAAAAAAGTTCTGTTGCATCGCATTTTAGACTTTACCAACTGTAGAGATGAATAGTCCAGCTGTTGTATCCTATAGGAAACAAGTTATAAAGAAGATTTGTTGCACCGTGTTTTAAACTTTGCCAACTATAAATTGCTTAAATCTTTTAAGTGAGATATTCGCGTCTCAAACCATTTAGTTTCATTATATTCCTATATATTTTTGTAACTCTATTTTCTATTATTGAAAATTCACTAGCATGAACTGAAGCATTACAATCTACAGATTGAAGTTCAAATCTAACAGATCAAAGGCTATATTGAACTTATTGGATTTGGTACCAGTTTCGGACTCAACCAACGCCAAGAAAAAAATATTAAAAAAAGTAAAGAACCTAAGAATTTTTCGGCTGAAGTCCTGGAGACTTAATGACAAATTCAAATACCTAATCCCCAATCGAGCAACCACTAGGATTACACTCAAATCCACAAGTGCATCTTCAACAACAAACCAAAAGGTTTGATTGCAAAAGATTTCCAAAAAACTCGAACTTCTTTCTCAACTAACATAATAAATGAAATCGAGGGTGGACGTAGAAATTTTACACTAGGGGGTCACAATCAAATTTTTAAAAAAAACGACGAAATTTTTTTTATTACTTTATATGAGTTATAAACTGTTATACTATTTTTTCATCTTGATTATTTTTACATATAAAAAAA
>NW_019241464.1:0-1701 GCF_002742605.1 Olea europaea var. sylvestris
GAAAAACTATACAAAAAGTTTGGAAGTAAAAAATATTGTGTAAAATTAAGTGTCATTTTTATCAAACAATGTCACTTTTTGAAGTTAAGTATCACCTTTTTAACAATGTCACTTTCATAAAAAATGATATTTTTCAACTAAAAAAGTGAAAGAAATTTCAAGAAAATGACAAAAAATAAAATAAAATAAAAATAGTAACAAACACTAAAAAAAAGTGACAAACACACAAGAAAGTGACAAAAATTCAAAAAAATTGACAAACACTAAAAAAAGTGACAAAAAATAAAAATAGTGACGAAATAACAATTAAAATATTGAAACTAGTTCAATAAAATGACCGAACTTTTTTATTTAGGTCCGTTATTAACTCGTGTGGAAAATATAACATGACTTTTTCTTTAAATCAGCATTTTTGAAGGATTATTAAATCTCAATCTTACAAAAAGAAAAAAGAAAGTGACAAACTAAAAAAAAAAAAAAAATTTGACAAAATTAATTTGAGCATAATTAATACCGAAATTCGTAACATCTTCATTTATTATGCATGCAAATAGGAACAAAATAATGAATGCGCAAACAACTTCAGTTCAAATGTAAAAGTCTTTTTTTTTTGGTTAAAAATGTGACATAATATATCTTATATTTTCCTCTGATCCCCAATTCTCTCTTCGGTTTCCAACCAAAATTCAATCATAATTGCTAGAGCTCTCTTTAGTTTATCTCAATCCAACTACTCTAGCAGGATTTTCAACTATTCACAGGCATTGTCACACTCAGTCACAGCTTTGAGGTAATCTATGTTAGCACGCTTGATATTGTCATCTTCTACGAGTGCTTTCAAGAAAACGTCGTAAATGGATTCTCTTGATAGATTAACTCTACATAATGTAATAGCTAATTGATTTGCCAATGTAGTCTCTAGTGATTTATGAGATAGTATGGATGAACAATAGTACTTTGACAAGATTGACTCTTGTTTGTGTAAAATTTAGCCACTTGCAATTTTTGGTCATATATCATCTTCACCACATTCTTGAGGAATCACTTTGGAAGAATCTTTGAAACCATATTGACTTATGGAAGTGGATGAATCAATATGTCAAACACTTGGTGTGCACATTCTATGAACTTGCAAAAGTAAACTATCTAGCATCTGTAGTGTGAATCCACTAGTATGCTTCCATTATTTGTAAAGCCCACAAATTTCATGTATTCTCACATTATATCAATAGTATACATCCCCCCAATATCCAAGCATACCATACTCCTCCATCAGCCACACTGAAAACATCTATTACTTTTCGATATGATATTTATTGTTGCAAGTTTCTTTCCTAGCATAGCCAAAGACAACTCCAGTCATCATTTTTCCAAAGAGTTTGGTAGATTCCACTCTTTGAACACCTCGTTTGGGGGTTTCTCTTTGTAAACAGTTGGGTTTGAAGCTCTTTGGGGTTTGGGTCAATTTTGGGACGTATAGATTACAATGATTAAAGGTTTAAATTTATGTTAAGTGTGTTAATCCAATGATTCCATTTTCATGTGTTAATCCAATGGTTCCTTTTCTATAGAGAGCCTAATTTCCTCGATGATTAAAGTGATGAATGAAAAGTTAATCCCATATCCATTTTCATCATTTTCCTTACTTCCACCCTTTAATCCATGAAAAGCACTCAAACAAAGAACGAAAAAAATTCTACC
>NW_019241465.1:0-369 GCF_002742605.1 Olea europaea var. sylvestris
TGTAAAATTTGAGCCCATTCCGGCACAGTCTAGAAAAATGATGAAATTGCCCCCGGCGCGATTTTTATTTCCGATCAAACTGCGAAATTTAAGCCAATTCCGACACAGTCGAGAAAAATGACGAAATTACGCCCGGCCCGATTTTTGTTTCCGATCAACCAGTCAAATTTTAGCCAATTCCGACACAATCGCGAAAAATGACGAAATTACACCCGGCGCAATTTTTTTTCCCGATCAACCAGTCAAATTTTAGCCCATTCCGACAAAGTCGAGAAAAACGACGAAGTTGCTCCCGGCGCGATTTTTATTTCCGATCAAACTGCCAAATTTCAGCCAATTTCGACACAGTCGAGAAAAATGACGGAATTG
>NW_019241465.1:573-1701 GCF_002742605.1 Olea europaea var. sylvestris
GCGCGGTTTTTGTTCCCGATCAACCTGCCAAATTTGAGCCCATTCCGACACATTCGAGAAAAATGACGAAATTGCCCCTGACGCGATTTTTGTTCCCGATCAATCCATCAAATTTGAGCCCATTACAACACAGTCACGAAAAATGACGAAACTACACCCGGCGCGAATTTTGTTCCCGATCAACCCGTCAAATTTGAGACCATTCCAACACAGTCGCGAAAAATGACGAAATTGCCCCCGGCGCGATTTTTGTATCCGATCAACCTGTCAAATTTGAGCCCATTCCGGCACTGTCGAGAAAAATGACGAAGTTACCCCCGGCGCGATTTTTATTTCCGATCAAACTGCCAAATTTCAGCCAATTCCGACACTGTCGAGAAAAATGACGGAATTGCCCTCGGCGCGATTTTTGTTTCCGATCAACCAGTCAAATTTTAGCCAATTCCGACACAGTCGCGAAAAATGACGAAATTACACCCGGCGCGATTTTTGTTCCCGATCAACCAGTCAAATTTTAGCCAATTCCGATATAGTCGAGAAAAATGACGAAATTTCCCCCGGCGCGATTTTTATTTCCGATCAAACTGCCAAATTTCAGCCAATTTCGACACAGTCGAGAAAAATGACGAAATTGCCCCCGGCGTTGTTTTTGTTTCCGATCATCCAGTCAAATTTTAGCCAATTTCGAAACAGTCGCGAAAAATGACGAAATTACACCCGGCGCGATTTTTGTTCCCGATCAACCTGTCAAATTTGAGCCCATTCCGACACAGTCGAGAAAAATGACGAAATTGCCCGCGGCGCGATTTTTGTTCCCGATGAACCTGTCAAATTTGAGCTAATTCCAACACAGTCGCGAAAAATGATGAAATTACACTCGGCGCGATTTTTGTTCCCGATCAACAAGTCAAATTTTAGCCCATTCCGATATAGTCGAGAAAAATGACAAAATTGCCCCCGGCGCGATTTTTGTTTCCGATCAACCCGTCAAATTTAAGCCAATTACGACACAGTCGCGAAAATTGACAAAATTACACTCGGCGCAATTTTTGTTCCCGATCGACCCGTCAAATTTGATCCCATTCCAACGCAGTCGCGAAAAATGACGAAATTACCCCCGGCGCGATT
>NW_019241466.1:0-1701 GCF_002742605.1 Olea europaea var. sylvestris
AGAATTGAGCGCAACTTTTGCACCCGGTGTCCGTTTTGAGCCCATAAGTACTTTTTGGAAATGTAGCGACCGTTTTGGATTGAGCTCACCACTTCGTCGTGACGTACGAGAGATTTCGGCCATTTTTCGAAGGAATGAGCGCTTGTATATTGAGAACGCTTGGAGAGTCGGCGGACGAAGAATTGAGCGTAACTTTTGCACACGGGGTTCGTTTTGGGCCCATAAGTACTTTTTGGAAATGTAGCGACCGTTTTGGATTGAACTCACCACTTCGTCGTGACGTACGAGTGATTTTCGAAGGAATGAGCTCTTGCATATTGAGAACGCTTGGAGAGTCGACGGACGAAGAATTGACCGTAACTTTTGCACACGGTGTCCGTTTTGGGCCCATAAGAACTTTTTGGAAATGTAGCGATCGTTTCGGATTGAACTCACCCCTTCGTCGTGACATATGGGGGAGTTCAACCATTTTTCGAATGAATGAGCACTTGCATATTTGGAACGCTTGGATTGTCGGCGTACGAAGAATTGAGCGTAACTTTTGCACACGGGGTTCGTTTTGGGCCCATAAGTACTTTTTGGAAATGTAGCGACCGTTTTGGATTGAACTCACCACTTCGTCGTGACGTACGAGTGATTTTGGCCATTTTTCGAAGGAATGAGCGGTTGAATATTGAGAACGCTTGGAGAGTCGGCGGACGAAGAATTGAGCGTAACTTTTGCACACGGTGTCCGTTTTAGGTCCATAAGAACATTTTGGAAATGTAGCGACCATTTTGGATTGAACTCACCACTTCATCGTGACGTACGAGTGATTTTCGAAGGAATGAGCTCTTGTATATTGAGAACGCTTGGAGAGTCGGCGGACGAAGAATTGAGTGTAGCTTTTGCACACGGTGTCTGTTTTGGGCCCATACGAACTTTTTGGAAATGTAGCGACCGTTTTGGATTAACTCACCACATCGTCGTGACGTACGAGGGATTTTGGCCATTTTTCGATAGAATGAGCACTTGCATATTTAGAACGGTTGGAGAGTCGGCGGACGAAGAATTGAGCGTAACTTTTGCACACGGTGTCCGTTTTGGGCCCATATGTACTTTTTGGAAGTGTAGCGATCGTTTTGGATTGAACTCACCACTTCATCGTGACGTACGAGTGATTATGGCCATTTTTTGAAGGAATGAGCGGTTGAATATTGAGAACGCTTGGAGAGTCGGCGGACGAAGAATTGAGCGTAACTTTTGCACACGATGTCCGTTTTGGGCCCATAAGAACTTTTTGGAAATGTAGCGATCGTTTCGGATTGAACTCACCACTTCGTCGTGACATATGGGGGAGTTCAACCATTTTTCGAATGAATGAGCACTTGCATATTTGGAACGCTTGGGTTGTCGGCGTACGAAGAATTGAGCGTAACTTTTGCACACGGTGTTCGTTTTGGGCCCATAAGTACTTTTTGGAAATGTAGCGACCGTTTTGGATTGAACTCACCACTTCATCGTGACGTACGAGGGATTTTGGCAATTTTTCAAAATAATTAGCACTTGCATATTTGGAATGCTTGGAGAGTCGGCGGACGAAGAATTGAGCGTAATTTTCGCACATGGTGTCCGTTTTAGGCCCATAAGAACATTTTGGAAATGTAGCGACCATTTTGGATTGAACTCACCACTTCGTCGTGATGTACGAGTGATTTTGGC
>NW_019241467.1:0-1701 GCF_002742605.1 Olea europaea var. sylvestris
TCCGCCGACTCTCCAAGCGTTCTAAATATGCACGTGCTCATTCTTTCGAAAAATGGCCAAAATCCCTCGTACGTCATGACGAAAAGGTGAGTTCAATCGAAAACGATCGCTACATTTCCAAAAAGTACTTATGGGCCCAAAACGGACACCGTGTGCAAAAGTTACGCTCAATTCTTCGTCCGTCGACTCCCCAAGCGTTCTAAATATGCAAGTGCTCATTCTTTCGAAAAATGGCCAAAATCCCTCGTACGTCATGACGAAAAGGTGAGTTCAATCGAAAACTATCGCTACATTTCCAAAAAGTACTTATGGGCCCAAAACGGACACCGTGTGCAAAAGTTACGCTCAATTCTTCGTCCCCCGACTCTCCAACCGTTCTAAATATGCAACTGCTCATTCTTTTGAAAAATGGCCAAAATCCGTCATACGTCACGATGAAGTGGTGAGTTCTAACCAAAATGGTCGCTACATTTCCAAAAAGTACTTATGGGCCCAAAACGGACGACGTGTGTAAAAGTTACGATCAATTCTTCGTCCGCCGACTCTCCAAGCATTCTAAATATGCAAGTGCTCATTCTTTCGAAAAATAGCCAAAATCCCTCGTACGTTACGACGAAGTGGTGAGTTCAATCCAAAACGGTCGCTACCTTTCCAAAAAGTACTTATGGGCCCAAATAGGACACTGTGCGCAAAAGTTACGCTCAATTTTTCGTGTGTCGACTCTCCATGCGTTCTAACTATGCAAGTGCTCATTCTTTCGAAAAATGGCCAAAATCCCTCGTACGTCATGACAAAGTGGTGAGTTCAGTCCAGAACGGTCGCTACATTTCCAAAAAGTACTTATGGGCCCGAAACGGACACCGTGTGCAAAAGTTATTCTCAATTCTTCGTACGCCGACTCTCCAAGCGTTCCAAATATGCAAGTGCTCATTCTTTCGAAAAATGGCCGAAATCCCTCATATGTCACGATGAAGTTTTGAGTTCAATCCAAAACGGTCGCTACATTTCCAAAATGTACTTATGGGCCCAAAACGGACATCGTGTGCAAAAGTTACGCTCAATTCTTCGAACGCAGACAATCCAAGCGCTCCAAATAAGCAAGTGCTCATTTTTTCGAAAAATGGCCGAAATCCCCCTTACGTCATGATGAAGTGCTGAGTTCAGTCTAAAACGGTCGCTACATTTCCAAAAAGTACTTATGGGCCCGAAACGGACACCGTGTGCAAAAGTTATTCTCAATTCTTCGTACGCCGACTCTCCAAGCGTTCCAAATATGCAAGTGCTCATTCTTTCGAAAAATGGCCGAAATCCCTCATATGTCACGATGAAGTTTTGAGTTCAATCCAAAACGGTCGCTACATTTCCAAAATGTACTTATGGGCCCAAAACGGACATCGTGTGCAAAAGTTACGCTCAATTCTTCGAACGCAGACAATCCAAGCGCTCCAAATATGCAAGTGCTCATTTTTTCGAAAAATGGCCGAAATCCCCCTTACGTCATGATGAAGTGCTGAGTTCAGTCTAAAACGGTCGCTACATTTCCAAAAAGAACTTCTGGGCCCAAAACGGACACCGTGTGCAAAAGTTACGCTCAATTCTTCGTCCGTCGACTCTCCAATTCGTCCGTCGACTCTCCAAGCGTTCTAAATATGCAAGTGCTCATTCTTTTGAAAAATGGTCAAAATCCCTCGTACGTCACGA
>NW_019241468.1:0-1701 GCF_002742605.1 Olea europaea var. sylvestris
TCGTCGCGACAAATGACGAAATTGCCCCTGGCACGATTTCTGTTTCGATCAACCCGTCAAATTTCATCCCATTCCGACACCATGCAGAAAAATGACGACATTGTCCCTGGCGCGATTTTTGTTTCAGATCAACCTGTCAAATTTCAGCCGATTCCGACACCTTCGCGTCAAATGACGAAATTGCCCACGGCGCGATTTTTGTTTCCGATCAATCAGTCAAACGCGATTTTTTTTCCAATCAACCTACCAAATTTCAGCCCAATCTGACACCGTCGCGAAAAATGGCGAAAATGTCATTGGCGCGATTTTCATTTCCTATCAACCTGTCAAATTTTTGCCCATTCCGACACCATCGCAACAAATTACGAAATTGCCCCTAGGGCGATTTTTATTTCCGATCAACCTATCAAATTTCAGCCCGTTGCGACACCGTCGCGACAAATGATGAAATCGCCCCTGGCGCGATTTTTGTTTCCAATCAACCTACCAAATTTCAGCCCAATCCGACTCCATCGCGAAAAATGACGAAAATGCCCCCAGAGCGATTTTTGTTTCCAATCAACTTTCCAAATTTCAGCCCATTCTGACACCGTCGCGACAAATGACGAAATTGCCCCTGGCGCGATTTTTTTTTCAATCAACCTACCAAATTTCGGCCCAATCTGACACCGTCGTGAAAAACGACAAAAATGCCCCTCGCGCGATTTTCGTTTTCGATCAACCTGTCAAATTTTAGCTAATTCCGACACAGTCGCGACAAATGACGATGTTGCCCATGGCGCAATTTTTGTTTCCGATCAACCTGTCAAATTTCAACCCAATCCGACACCGTCGCGACAAATGACGAAATTGCCCCCGGCGCGATTTTTGTTTCCGATCCACCTGTCAAATTTCAGCCCATTCCGACACCGTCGCTACAAATGATGAAATTGCCCCCGATGCGATTTTTGTTTCTGATCAACCTGCAAAATTTCAATCCATTCCGACACCATCGCGACAAATGACGAAATTACCCCTGGCGCGATTTGTGTTTCCGATCCACCTGTCAAATTTCAGCCCATTCCGACACCGTCGCTACAAATGATGAAATTGCCCCCGATGCGATTTTTGTTTCTGATCAACCTGCAAAATTTCAATCCATTCCGACACCATCGCGACAAATGACGAAATTACCCCTGGCGCGATTTGTGTTTCCGATCCACCTGTCAAATTTCAGCCCATTCCGACACCGTCGCTACAAATGACGAAATTACCCCTGGCGCGATTTGTGTTTCCGATCCACCTGTCAAATTTCAGCCCATTCCGACTCCATTGCAAGAAATGACGAAATTTCCCCTGGCGCGATTTTTGTTTCCGATCCACCTGTCAAATTTCAGCCCATTCCGACACCGTAGCAACAAATGACGATATTATCCCTGGTGCGATTTTTGTTTTCGATCAACCTGCCAAATTTCAGCCCATTCCGACACCGTAGCAACAAATGACGATATTATCCCTGGCGCGATTTTTGTTTTCGATCAACCTGCCAAATTTCAATCAATTTCGACACTGTCGCGGCAAATGACCAAATTACCCCTGGCGCGATTTTTGTTTTCGATCAACCTGTCAAATTTCAGTACATTCTGACACCATTGCGAAAAATGGCGAAATAGCCCCTTGCGCTATTTTTGTTTCCGATCAATCTGTCAAATTTTAGCCCAT
>NW_019241469.1:0-1701 GCF_002742605.1 Olea europaea var. sylvestris
TCGCGAAAAATGACGAAATTGCCCTCGGCGAGATTTTTGTTCCCGGTCAACCTGTCAAATTTGGGCCCATTCCGACTCCGTCGTGAAAAATTACGAAATTGCCCCTGCGCGATTTTTAATCCCGAACAACCTGTCAAATTTGAGCCCATTCTGACACCGTCGGAAAAAATGACGAAATTGCCCCCGGCGCGATTTTTGTGTCCGATCAACCTATCAAATTTGAGCCCATTCCGACACCTTCGCGAAAAATGGCGAAATAGCCCCGGAAGCGATTTTTGTTCCCAATCAACCTGTCAAATTTGAGCCCATTCCGACTCCGTCGCAAAAAATGATGAAATTCCCCCCGGCGAGATTTTTGTTCCCGATCAACCTGTCAAATTTGAGCCCATTCGGACTCTGTCGCGAAAAATGACGAAATTGCCAACTGCGCGATTTTTCTTTCCGATCAACCAGTCAAATTTGAGCCCATTCCTACACCTTCGTAAAAATGACGAAATTGCCCCTGGCTCGATTTTTGTTTCCGATCAACCTATCAAATTTGTGCCCATTCCGACTCCGTCGCGAAAAATGACGAAATCGCCCCGGATCGATTTCTGTTTCCGATCAACCAGTCAAATTTGAGCCCATTCCGACTCCGTTGCGAAAACTGACGAAATTGACCCTTGCACGATTTTTGTTCTCGATCAACCTATCAAATTTGACCCCATTCGGACTCCGTCGCGAAAAATGATGAAATTGCCCCCTGCGCAATTTTTGTGTCCGATCAACCTGTCGAATTTGAGCCCATTCCGACACCGTCGCGAAAGATGACGAAGTTGCCCCCGACGAGATTTTTATTCTCGATCAACCTGTCAAATTTGGGCCCATTCCGACTCCGTCGCGAAAAATGACGAAATTGCCCCTGGCGCGATTTTTTATCCCGATCAACTTGTCAAATTTGAGCCCATTCCGACACCGTCGATAAAAATGACGAAATTGCCCCGGCGCGATTTTTGTGTCCCATCAACCTGTCAAATTTGAGCCCATTCCGACACCGTCGCGAAAAATGACGAAATTGCCCCGGTGCGATTTTTGTGTCCCATCAACCTGTCAAATTTGAGCCCATTCCGACTCCGTCGCGAAAAATGACGAAATTGCTCCCGGTGCGATTTTTGTTTACGATCAATCTGTCAAATTTTAGCGTAATCCGACCCCGACGCGAAAAATGACGAAATTTCGCAGGATAAATTTTTGTTTCCGATCAACGTGTCAAATTTGAGTCCATTCCGACACCGTCGCAAAAAATGACGAAATTGCCCCTGGCGCGATTTTTGTTCCCGATCAACCTGTCAAATTTGAGCCCATTCCGACTCCGTAGCGAAAAATGATGAAATTCCCCCCGGCGAGATTTTTGTTCCCGTTCAACCTGTCAAATTTGAGCCCATTCGGACTCCGTCGCGAAAAATGACGAAATTGGCCCCTGCGCGATTTTTGTTTCCGATCAACCTGTCAAATTTGAGCCCATTCCGACACCTTCGTAAAAATGACGAAATTGCCCCTGGCTCGATTTTTGTTTCCGATCAACCTATCAAATTTGTGCCCAGTCCGACTCCGTCGCGAAAAATGACGAAATCGCCCAGGATCGATTTCTGTTTCCGATCAACCTGTCAAATTTGAGACCATTCCGACTCCGTCGCAAAAAATGACGAAATTGCCCCTGGC
>NW_019241470.1:0-1700 GCF_002742605.1 Olea europaea var. sylvestris
TAGTATGTTTATATGATAGCAGATTCACCGATATAAAACAAGGATTATTAGGAAGTGTAGAATTAGATATGAATAAAAAAGGCGGAATAGTATATTTTACATTAGACTATTTAGTTAGAGCAAAGAATTTCTATAAAGATATTAAAATATGAATAAAAAGCAAAGGATATCAAATGAAAAGAGATGAGGATAATTTATTAATTTGCACAGGATTCATAGGAAGACTTAGTGAAAATAGTACTACTAATTATAAATTAGAAAATAATCAAATAATTACACTATTAGGACAAAAAGGTATAAATGCTATCTCAACAAAGAAATTCTCTTCAGAAACATATGGAGAATTAGACTGGAACTTAGGAAATTTTCTTAGTATCAAAAAATAATATTATGTACAAAAATAGTAATGAAATTTTAAGTATTAGATTTGGAAATTATAATTATCAAGCAGAACAGACATAACATAATGAGGAAGAAAATGAGAAAGAATGTGGATATTTTGGGATAAACGAAAATAAAAAGTAAGTCTACCTTTATGGGATGGAGGAAGTACAATATTTTACAATTACAATTGAAAATGTTTCTTAGCTTTATGAAAAATAGTAATTCTATTCCCTGAATTTTATGATCGGAAACATTATATTACGTTTAAAAAATCACAATCATCTCTTTTTTTCTTCTTCTTCCTTTTTTTTCTTAAAGGGTATCGCACATACCTCCAAAACACTTTTTGAACCATTTATCATATAAAAATGAGGTTGCCATACATAATTTATAGATATGAATATAGAAATAATCTACCTTAACATAAATAACTTAAAGAATAATGCTATGCAGCCTCATTGGGGATATAACCCCAATCTAGATGGGACTTGACGATATATTGAATGAAAGGTGAAAATAAATAATTCATTTAATTCCACATGTCATTTAATAATAGTATTACTCTAACTTAAATGAAAGTAACTTAAAAGACCATATTAATACTGAAAGAAATTGAATTTGAATTTTTTTAAAAGCTAATCATTGATGATCATTCATCTTTAAAGAAGGTTGACAGCCATCCTTAAAGAAGGACCGGCCGAGCTTATGTCTATATTTATGAGCCGATCCTTTAAGAAGATCGGGCAATTCCATTATGAATATATCCTATCTATTGAAAGGGGCGCACTTCATCATTAAATACCATGTCAACAACGACAAAACCGGTCATGCACCTACAATTATAGATAGATGGTGCGTTAGGTGTTTTTGCTGGAAATATTAAGGATGCGTTCTTAAATTATGGGCAATAAAAATTGATATTCACTTTATGGATGCACCTAACGTTAAGAATGGAAAGTTCAATAATTATTGTCCTTTATTTAGTGCACTCTAAATGAGCATGAGATTGTAGAAACTGAAAATAAAAAATTAATTATGTTACGTGCTTGGTTGACAGACTCGCTAGTAATCGCCGGTCAACCATACGGCGGTAAATTTGTTCCCGGGCCTTGTACACATTGCTCGAGGAGTCGTATGAGGTGAAAATCTCATGTACAGTTGTGTAGAGTGGCAATAAAGATGACTTATTTGTCAACTTTTTTTATTCCAATTCCAAGAGTTCGGATCGAATCAGTATATCAATACCGATTTGATCCGAGCTCTTTTTTATGGATGCACCTAACGTTAAGGATGTAAAGTTCAATAATTATTGTCCT
>NW_019241471.1:0-2111 GCF_002742605.1 Olea europaea var. sylvestris
ACCATAGTGTATCTGTAGCAAGGTTATTACCGATTGAACTTTGATATTTGTGCACTAATTTTTGACACATTGTTTGACACTTGTATTATTGTCAAGTGTCAGTTGAATGGGTAAACTGTTTGAAGTTTAAACTGTCCAATAGGGTAATATCATGTGGCAAAGTGTATACTAAAGTGTACAACATAGTGTACATGTAGCATGGTGCTTACCGATTGAACTTTACTATTTGTGCACTGATTTTTGACACGTTGTTTGACACTTGCATTTTTGACTAGTGTCAACCGGATGGGAAAACAATTTAAAATTTAAATTGTACCTCAGGGTAATTTCATGTGGCAAAGCGTAAACTAAAGTATACACCATAGTGTACGTGTAGCAAGGTTTTTCCCGTTTGAAATTTGCTAATTGTACACTAATTTTTGACACGTTGTTCGACACTTGGATTATTGTCAAGTGTTAATTGGATGGTAAAACTATTTAAAATTTAAACTGTCCATCTTGGTAATGTCATGTGGTAAAATGTAAACTAAAGTGTACACCATAGTGTACATCTCGCCAGGTTCTTATCGATTGAACTTTGCTATTTGTGCACTGATTTTTGACACGTTGTTCGACACTTGCATTGTTGTCAAGTGTCAATTGGAAGGGAAAACTATTTGAAATTTGAACTGTCCTATAGGGTAATGTCACGTGGTAAATTGTAAACTAAAGTGTATACCATAGTATATATTTAGCAAGGTTCTTACCAATTGAATTTTGCTATTTGTACAATGATTTTCGATGTGTTGTTTGACACTTGCATTTTTGTCAAGTGTCAATTGGATGGCAAAACTACTTGAAATTTAAACTGTCCAATAGAGTAATGTCATGTGGCAAAGTGTAAACTAAAGTATACACCATAGTGTACAAGTAGCAAGGTTCTTATCGATTGAACTTTGATATTTGTACATTGATTTTTGACACGTTGTTTGACACTTGCATTATTGTCAAGTGTCAATTGAATGGGTAAACTGTTTGAAATTTAAACTGTCCAACAGGGTAATGTCACGTGGCAAAGTGTAAACTGAAGTGTACAACATAGTGTATTTGTAGCAAGGCGCTTACCGACTGAACTTTGCTATTTGTGCACTGATTTTTGACACGTTATTTTACACTTGCATTGTTGTCAAGTGTCAATTTGATTGGAAAATTGTTTGAAATTTAAATTGTCAACAGGGTAATGTCACGTGGCAAACTGTGAACTAAAGTGTACACCATAGTGTACATGTTACAAGGTTTTTACCGATTGAACNTCAACAGGGTAATGTCACGTGGCAAACTGTGAACTAAAGTGTACACCATAGTGTACATGTTACAAGGTTTTTACCGATTGAACTTTTCTATTTGTACATTGATTTTTTACACGTTATTTCACAATTGCATTGTTGTCAAGTGTCAATTGAATGGAAATACTATTTGGAATCAAAATTGTCCAACAGGGTAATGTCACGTACCAAAGTGCAAACTAAAGTGTACACCATAGTGTATATGTAGCGAGGTGCTTACCGATTTAACATTGCTATTTGTACACTGATTTTTGACACGTTGTTTGACACATGCTTTGTTGTCATATGTCAATTGGATGGGAAAACTATCTGAAATTTAAACTGTCCAACAGGGTAATGTCACATGGCAAAGTGTTAACTAAAGTGTACACCATCGTGTATCTGTAGCAAGGTTCTTACCGATTGAACTTTGATATTTGTGCAGTGATTTTTGACACGTTGTTTGACACTTGCATTACTGTCAAGTGTCAATTGAATGGGTAAACTGTTTGAAATTTAAACTGTCCAATAGGGTAATGTCACGTGGCAAAGTGTATACTAAAATGTACACCATAGTGTATATGTAGCATGGTGCTTACCGATTGAACTTTGCTATTTGTGCACTGATTTTTGACACGTTATTTGACACTTGCATTTTTTACCAGTGTCAACTGGATGGGAAAACAATTTGAAATTTAAACTATACCTCAGGGTTTTGTCATGGGGCAAAGTGTAAACTAAAGTGTACACCATAGTGTACATGTAGCAAGGTTCTTACCGATTGAACTTTGCTAATTGTACACTGAT
>NW_019241471.1:7313-13169 GCF_002742605.1 Olea europaea var. sylvestris
TACATGTAGGAAGGTTCTTACCGATTGAACTTTGCTATTTGTACACTGATTTTTGACACATTGTTCGGCACTTGCATTGTTGTTAAGTGTTAATTGGATGGGAAAATTGTTTGAAATTCAAGCTGTCCAACGGCGTAATGTCAAGCGGCAAACTGTAAACAAAAGTGTACACCATAGTGTACATGAGGTAAGGTCCTTACCGATTGAACTTTACAATTTGTACACTGATTTTTGACATATTATTTGACACTTGCATTGTTTTCATGTGTCAATTGGATGGGAAAACTATTTCAAATTTAAACTATGCAATAGAGTAACGTCATGTGGGAAAGTGTAAACTAAAGTGTACACCATAGTGTACATGCAGCCAGGTTCTTACCGATGGAACTTTTCTATTTGTACACTGATTTTTGACACCTTGTTTGACACTTGCATTTTTGTCAAGTGTCAATTGGATGGGAAAATTGTTTGAAATTTAAACTGTCCTATTGGGTAATGTCACGTGGCAAACTGTAAACTAAAGTGTATGCCATAGTCTACATGTCGCAAGGTTCTTACCGAATGAACTTTGCTATTTGTACACTGATTTTTGACACGTTATTTGATTCCTGCATTGTTATCAAGTGTCAATTGGATGGGAAGACTGTATGAAATTTAAATTGTCCAACAGGGTAATGTCACATGGTAAAGTGTAAACTAAAGTCTACACCATAGTGTACATGTAGGAAGGATCTTACCGATTGAACTTTGCTATTTATACACTAATTTTTGACACGTTGTTCGACACTTGCATTGTTGTCAAGTGTCAATTGGATGGGAAAACTGTTCGAAATTTAAGCTGTCTGATAAGGTAATGTCACGTGACAAAGTGTAAACTAAAGTGTACACCATAGTGTACATGTAGGAAGCTTCTAATTGATTGAACTTTGCTATTTGTACACTGATTTTTAACACGTTGTTTGACACTTCTATTATTGTCAAGTGTCAATTGGATGAAAAAACTGTTTGAAATTTAAGCTGTCCAACAGCGTAATGTCACGTGGCAAAGTGAAAATAAAATTGTACACCACAGTGTACATGTAACAAGGTCCTTACCAATTGACCTTTACTATTTGTAAACTAATTTTTTGACACGTTGTTTGACACTTGCATTGTTGCCAATTGTCAGTTGGATGGGAAAACTATTTAATACATGTGGCTGTGTTCTTACCAATTGAACTTTACTGTTTGTACACTAATTTTTGACACGTTGTTTCACACTTGCATTGTTGTCATGCGTCAATTCGATGCGAAAACTATTTGAAATTTAAATTGTACAAAGGGATAATGTCATGTGACAAAGTGTAAACTAAAGTGTACACCATAGTGTACATGTAGCAAGGTTCTTACCGATTTAATTTTGCTATTTGTACACTGATTTTTGACACGTTGCTTGACACTTGCATTGTTGTCAAGTGTCAGTTGGATGGAAAAACTGTTTGAAATTTAAACTGTCTAATAGGGTAATGTCTCATGGCAAAGTGTAAACTAAAGTGTACACCATAGTATACATAAAGCAATGTCCTTATCGATTGAACTTTGCTATTTGTACACTATTTCTCGACACGTCATTTGATACTTACATTGTTGTCAAGTGTCAATTGGATGAGAAAATTGTTTCAAATTTAAACTGTCCAACAGGGTAATATCATGTGGCAAAGGGGGGTAGACTAAAGTGTACACCATAGGGTACAAGTGGAAAGGTCCTTACTGATGGAAATTTACTATTTGTACACTGATTTTCGACACGTCGTTAGACACTTGCATTGTTGTCAAGTGTCAACTGGATGGAAAAACTGTTTGAAATTTAAAATGTCCAACAGGGTAATGTCACGTGGCAAAATGTAAACTAAAGTGTTTACCACAGTGCACATGTAGCAAGGTTCTTACCGATTGAACTTTGTCATTTGCACACTGATTTTTGACACGTTGTTTCACACTTGCATTGTTGTCAAGCGTCAATTGGATGGGAAAACTATTTGAAATTTAAACGGTCCAATAGGGTAATGTCACGTGGGAACATATAAACTAAAGTGTTCACCATAGTGTACTTGTAGCATGGTTCATACCGATTGAACTTTGCGATCTGTGCACTGATTTTTGGCACATTGTTTGACACTTGCATTATTGTCAAGTCTCAATTGGATGTGAAAACTATTTAAAATTTAAACTGTCCAACAAGGTATTGTCACGTGACAAAGTGTAAACTTAAGTATACACCATAGTGTACATGTAGCAATGTTCTTATCGATTGAACTTTGCTATTTGCACACTGATTTTTGACACGTTGTTTCACATTTACATTGTTGTCAAGTGTCAATTGGATGGGAAAATTGTTGGAAATTTAAACTGGCCGACAGGGTAATGACATGTGGTAAAGTGTAAACTAAAGCGTTCGCCATACTGTACATGTCGTAAAGTTCTTACCGATTGATCTTTGCAATTTGTACACTGATTTTTTAGACGTTATTTCACACTTGCATTGTTGTCAAGTTTTAATTGGATGGGAAAACTATTTGAAATTTAAACTAACCGACAGGATAATGTTACGTGGCAAAGGGTAAACTAAAGTATACACCATAGTGTACATGTAGTGAGGCCCTTATAGATTAAACTTTGCTACTTAACTGATTTTTGACATTTTTTTAACACTTTCATTGTTGTCGAGTGTCAATTGGATGGGAAAACTATTTGAAATTTAAACTGTCCAAATGGCTAATTTCACGCGGCAAAGTGTAAACTAAAGTGTACACCATTGTGTACATATAGAATTGTTCTTACCGATAGAACTTTGTTACTTGTATACTGATTTTTGACACGTTGTTTGACAGTTGCATTCTTGTCAAGTATCAATTTGATGGGAAACTACTTGAAAGTTAAACTGTCCAATAGGGTAATGTCACGTGCCAAAGTGTAAACTAAAGTGTACACCATAGTGTACATGTCGCAAGGTCCATACGGATAGAACTTTGCTATTTGTACACTGATTTTTGGCGCGTTGTTTGACACTTGCATTGTTGTCAAATGTCAATTGGATGGGAAAACTATTTGAAATTTAAACAGTCCAACATTGTAATGTCACGTGGCAAAGTGTAAAATAAAGTGTTCACCATAGTGTACATGTACCAAGGTTCTTACCGATTGAACTTTGTTATTTACACACTGATTTTTAACACGTTGTTTCACACTTGCATTGTTGTCTAGTGTCAATTGGATGGGAAAACTGTTTGAAATTTAAATGGTCCAATAGGGTAATGTCACGTGGAAACGTGTAAACTAAAGTGTTCACCATATTGTACATGTAGCATGGTTCTTACCGATTGAACTTTACGATCTATACACGGATTTTTGGCACATTGTTTGACATTTTCATTATTGTCAAGAATCAATCGGATGGGAAAATTGTTTAAAATTTAAACTGACCAATAGAGTATTGTCACGAGGCAAAGTGTAAACTAAAATATACACCATAGTGTACATGTAGCAAGGTTCTTATCGATTGAACTTTGCTATTTGCACACTGATTTTACACATGTTGTTTCACATTTGCATTGTTGTCAAGTGTCAATTGGATGTGAAATTGTTGGAAATTTAAACTGGCCGACTGGGGTAATGACATGTGGCAAAGGGTAAACTAAATTGGTCACCATAGTGTACATGTCACATGGTTCTTTCCGATTGATCTTTGCTATTTGTAAACTAATTTTTGACACGTTGTTTGACACTTGCATTGTTGTCAAGTTTCTATTGGATGGAAAAACTGCTTGAAATTTAAACTAACCAACAGGGTAATGTCACATGGCAAAGTGTAAACTAAAGTGTACACCATAGTGTACATGTAGCGAGTCCTTACCGATTGAACTTTGCTACTTAACAGATTTTGACACTTTTTTAACACTTTCATTGTTGTCAAATGTCAAATGGACGGGAAAACTATTTGAAATTTAAACTGTCCAACAGGTTAATGTCACGTGGTAAAGTGTAAACTAAAGTGTACACCATAGTGTACATATAGAATTGTTCTTACCGATAGAACTTTGCTACTTGTACACCGATTTTTGACACGTTGTTTGACACTTGCATTGTTGTCAAGTATCAATTCAATGGGAAAACTGCTTGAAATTTAAACTGTCCAATAGGGTAATGTCAGGTGGTAAAGTGTAAACTAAAGTGTACACCATAGAGTACATGTCGCAAGGTCCATACTGATAGAACTTTGCTATTTGTACACTGATTTTTGTCGCGTTGTTTGACACTTGCATTGTTGTCAAGTGTCAATTGGATGGAAAAACTGTTTGAAATTTGTAGAACCCCAAATAATTCTAGACACCTTAGTGGCACTAAGACATGAATATTGGATGACTAAAGTTTACTTCAGATTTTTAGTCTCATTTGGGACCCATTTTCGACATAGGAAACATTTGATTTGGAAAATGATATCTAAATAAAAGTTGTATCTCTTTGAGTTAACTTTTCAAGCACTTTGAATTACCTCAATCGGATATCGGGAGAAGAAGTTATGGTAGAAACACTGAAAGCTGTACAGTGTCAACCGAACTACAACCGGTCTGAAACTGCCTGAAATGAACATTCTCCTTTTTCTCTAGAATTTAAATATTTATTTTTATCAATTTTTTTCTCAAAGGGCCACCCACGTTTTTGGCAATAAAAACCCCACTAAATTGAAGCATTTAACCTCAAACTTAAATGGCACCCATGTTTTCTCTCTTAAATGAAATTTGACCCTTCATTTGCTTTAAGTTATGAGATATTTACCTATAAATAGAGATCTCATTTCACTCATTTTTCTTACACCAAAAGGAAGAGCTTTTACATACTAAAGAAAGAGTTTCCAAGAGAGAAAAAGAGAGGGAGGAAAACTATTTTTCCTAGAAGTTTAAGAAGTGTTTTCAAGCATCAATTCTCAACGGTTTTCAAACATCCAAGGAGTGAATTTCTTTCAGCATCCAAGTTTCATCGAAGTTTTCAATCTAAGTTTTCAAAGTTTCAGAAGCATCAATCAAGGTAGGTAGAGGTGCAATGTGTTTAATCATGTTAAGTTATAAGTTTCGATTCATGTTAATGTTTGTATGTCAAATGGTACTCCGGTACGGCATATCCCTCTATGTTAATGGTTGTATGTCAAATGGTACTCCGGTACGGCATACCCCTCTATGTTGAAGAAATGTTCGTATGTCAAATGTTGCCCTCGGGTACGGCACGTCAAATGGTGCCTCCGGGTACGGCATGTATGAAAAGTTATAAAGTTAATGTTTTGAAATGCATAGCTTGATCACGAATGCACCTATGACACCTATTGAGTTTTTCAACTCACGGGTTTAATCTCATCTCTGTAGATTGAAAGAATTCTACCTTGGGCATGGATGGAGGAGAAGATGGAGAGTGATGCAACGAGCCCATGGAAATCCGGTGAATAAATCATTTGGATTTATTTTTATGAAATGTTTTCCAATATTATTTCTTTAAAGTTTTGAATAATGCAGAATGCGAGAACAAGTTATTTTTTCTTCGAATAAATTATATTTTGTTGTTTTGAAAAATGATTCAGTGTTTTTGTTTAAAGTATTTGAAGTATTGTTATTTAAATTATTATCCTTTATTTTGAAGAAATGTTCGTATGTCAAATGGTGCCCTCGGGTACGGCAGACCCCTTCATGTCAAATGGTGCCTCCGGGTACGGTATGTATGAAAAGTTATAAAGTTAATGTTTTGAAATGCATAGCTTGATCACGAATGCACCTATGACACCTATTGAGTTTTTCAACTCACGGGTTTAATCTCATCTCTGTAGATTGA
>NW_019241471.1:16451-16785 GCF_002742605.1 Olea europaea var. sylvestris
TCAAACTTAAATGGCACCCATGTTTTCTCTCTTAAATGAAATTTGACCCTTCATTTGCTTTAAGTTGTGGGATATTTACCTATAAATAGAGACTTCATTTCACTCATTTTTCTCACACCAAAAGGAAGAGCTTTTACATACTAAAGAAAGAGTTTCCAAGAGAGAAAAAGAGAGGGAGGAAATATATTTTTCCTAGAAGTTTAACAAGTGTTTTCAAGCATCAATTCTCAATGATTTTCAAACATCCAAGGAGTGCATTTCTTTCAACGTCCAAGTTTCATCGAAGTTTTCAATCCAAGTTTTCAAAGTTTCAAAAGCATCAATCAAGGTAGGT
>NW_019241471.1:17043-74234 GCF_002742605.1 Olea europaea var. sylvestris
CGGCATGTATGAAAAGTTATAAAGTTAATGTTTTGAAATGTATAGCTTGATCACGAATGCACCTATGACACCTATTGAGTTTTTCAACTCACGAGTTTAATCCCATCTCTACAGATTGAAGGAATTCTACCTCGTGCATGGATGGAGGAGAAGATGGAGAGTGATGCAACGAGCCCATGGAAATCTGGTGAATAAGTCATTTGGATTTATTTTTATGAAATATTTTCCAATGCTATTTCTTTAAAGTTTTGAATAACGCAGAATGCGAGAACAAGTTATGTTTTCTTCAAATAAATTATATTTTGTTGTTTTGAAAAATGATTCAGTGTTTTTGTTTTAAAGTATTTGAAGTATTGTTATTTAAATTATTATCTGAAGATGTAAGCTTCTGCTAAAACGTATACTCTTGTTACTAAACCACCGGTTAAGCTAAGTAAAGTAAGTAGCGTTCCGATCCACTAGGGGTCGGGGCATTACAAAATTTAAACTGTACAATAGTGTAATGTCATGTGGCAAAGTGTAAACTAAAGTGTTCAACCACAGTGTACATGTAGCAAGGTTCATACCGATTGAACTTTGCGATCTGTACACTGATTTTTCGCACGTTGTTTGAAACTTGCATTGTTGTCAAGTTTCAATTGGATGGAAAAACTGTTTGAAATTTAAACTAACCAACAGGGTAATGTTACGTGGCAAAGTGTAAACTAAAGTGTACACCATAGTGTACATGTAGCGAGGTCCTTACCGATTGAACTTTTCTACTTAACTGATTTTTGACACTTTTTTAGCACTTTCATTGTTGTCAAGTGTCAATTGGATGAGAAAACTAATTGAAATTTAAATTGTCCAACAGGCTAATGCCACGTGACAAAGTGTAAACAAAAGTGTACTCCATAGTGTACTTATAGAATTGTTCTTACCGATAGAACTTTGCTACTTGTACACTAATTTTTGACACATTGTTTAACACTTGCATTGTTATCAAGTATCAATTCGATGGGAAAACTGCTTGAAATTTAAACTGTCCAACAAGGTAATGTCACGTGGCAAAGTGTAAACTAAAGTGTACACCATAGTGTACATGTCGCAAAGTCCATACCGATAGAACTTTGCTATTTGTAAACTAATTTTTGGCTCATTGTTTGATACTTGCATTGTTGTCGAGTGTCAATTGGATGGGAAAACTCTTTGAAATTTAAACAGTCCAACAATGTATTGTCACGTGGCAGAGTGTAAACTAAAGTGTACACCATAGTGTACATGTTGTAAGGTTCTTACTGATTGATCTTTGCCATTTGTACACTAATTTTTGACAATTTGTTTAATACTTGCATTATTGTCAATTGTGGATTGAATGAGAAAACAATTTGAAATTTAAACTGTCCAACATGGTAATGTCTCCTGGCAAAGTGTAAACTAAAGTGTACACCACAGTGTACACATAGCAAGGTTCTTACCAATTGAACTTTGCTATTTGTACATTGATTTTTGACACGTTGTTTGAAACTTGCATTGTTGTCAAGTATCAATTGGATGGAAAAATTGTTTGAAATTTAAGCGGTCCAACCGGATAATCTCACGTGGAAAAGTGAAAACTAAAGTGTACACCATAGTGTACATGTAGCAAGGTCCTTACCGGTTGAACTTTGGTATTTGTAATCTGATTTTTGACACGTTGTTTGACACTTGCATTGGTGTCAAGTATTAAATGAATGGGAAAACAATTTAATACATGTATCAAGGTTCTCACCGATTGAACTTTGCTATTTTTACACCGATTTTTGACACGTTTTTGACACTTGCATTGCTGTGAAGCATCAATTGGATGGAAAAATTGTTTGAAATTTAAACTATCCAATAGGGTAATGTTACGTGGCAAAGTGTAAACTAAAGTGTACACCATGGAGTACAATTAGCAAGGTCTTTACCGATTGAACTTTGCTATTTGTACACTAATTTTTGACACATTATTTGACACTTGCATTGTTGTCATGTGTCAATTGGATGGGAAAATTGTTTGAAATTTAAACTGTCCCACAGGGTAATTCCACGTGGCAAATTGTAAACTAAGTGTTCACCATAGTGTAAAAGTCGCAAAGTTCTTACCGATTTATCTTCGCTATTTCTACATTGATTTTTGACACGTTGTTCGATACTTGCATTGTTGTCAAGTTTCAATTGGATGGGAAAACTATTTGAAATTTAAACTTACTAATAGAGTAATGTCACGTGGAAAAGTGTAAATTAAAATGTACACCATAGTGTACATGTAGCAAGGTCCTTACCGATTGAACTTTGCTACTTAACTGATTTTTGACACTTTTTTAACACTTTCATTATTGCCAAGTGTCAATTGGATGGGAAAGTTGTTTGAAATTTAAACTGTCTAAGAGGCTAATGTCACGTGGCAAAGTGTAAACTAAAGTGTACACCATAGTGTACTTATAGAATTATTCTTACCGATTGAACTTTGCTACTTGTACACTGATTTTTTACACTTTCATTGTTGCCAAGTATCAATTTGATCGGAAAACTGCTTGAAATTTAAACTGTCCAACAGGGTAATGTCACGTGGCAAAGTGTAAACTAAAGTGTACACTATAGTGTACATGTAGCAAGGTCCATACCGATAGAACTTTGCTATTTGTAAACTGATTTTTGGAGCGTTGTTTGACCTTTGCATTGTTATCAAGTGTCAATTGGATGGGAAAACTCTTTGAAATTTACACTGTCCAACAGTGTAATGTCACGTGGCAAAGTGTACATTTTTGACACGTCGTTTAACACTTGCATTGTTGTCAAGTATCAATTGGAAGGAAAAATTGTTTGAAATTTAAATTGTCCAACAGGGTAATGTCACGCGGCAAAGTGTAAATTAAAGTGTACGCCGTAGTATACATGTAGCAAGGTCCATATCGATCGAACTTTGCTATTTGTAAACTGATTTTTGGTGCATTGTTTGACACTTGCATTGTTTTCAAGTGTCAATTGGATGGGAAAACTCTTTGAAATTTAAAATGTCCAATAGTGTAATGTCATGTGGCAAAGTGTAAATTAAAGTGTACACCATAGTGTACATATAGCAAGGTTCTTACCGATTTAACTTTGCTATTTGTACACTGATTTTTGACACGTTGTTTGACACTTGCATTGTTGTCAAGTATCAATTGGATGGGAAAATTGTTTGAAATTTAAACTATCAACCAAGGTAATGTCACGTGATAAAGTGTAAACTAAAGTGTACGTCGTAGTGTACATGTAGCAAGGTCCATATAGGTAGAATTTTGCTATTTGTAAACCGATTTTTGGCGCGTTATTTGGCACTTGCATTGTTGTCAAGTGTTAATTTGATGGGAAAACTCTTTGAAATTTAAACTGTCCAACAGTGTAATGTCACGTGGGAAAGTGTAAACTAAAGTGCACACCATAGTGTACATATAGCAAGGTTCTTACCGATTGAACTTTGCAATCTGTACACTGATTTTTGACGCGTTGTTTAACACTTGCATTGTTGTCAAGTATAAATTGGATGGGAAAATTGTTTTAAATTTAAACTATCAACTAGGGTAATGTCATGTGGTAAAGTGTAAACTAAAGTGTACGCCGTAGTGTACATGTAGCAAGGTCCATATCGATAGAACTTTGCTATTTGTAAACTGATTTTTGGTGCATTGTTTAACACTTGGATTGTTTTCAAGTGTTAATTGGATGGGAAAATTCTTTGAAATTTAAAATGTCCAATAGTGTAATGTCATGTGGCAAAGTGTAAATTAAAGTGTACACCATAGTGTACATATAGCAAGGTTCTTACCGATTTAACTTTGCTATTTGTACACTGATTTTTGACACGTTGTTTGACACTTGCATTGTTGTCAAGTATCAATTGGATGGGAAAATGGTTTGAAATTTAAACTGTCAACCAAGGTAATGTCGCGTGATAAAGTGTAAACTAAAGTGTACGCCGTAGTGTACATGTAGCAAGGTCCATATTTGTAGAATTTTACGATTTGTAAACCGATTTTTGGCGCGTTATTTGACACTTGCATTGTTGTCAAGGGTCAATTGGATGGGAAAACTCTTTGAAATTTAAACTGTCCGACAGTGTAATGTCACGTGGGAAAGTGTAAACTAAAGTGTACACCATAGTGTACATATAGCAAGGTTCTTACCGATTGAACTTTGTGATATGTACACTGATTTTTGACACGTTGTTTAACACTTGCATTGTTGTCAAGTATCAATTGGATGGGAAAATTTTTTGAAATTTAAACTGTCAACAAGGGTAATGTCACATGGTAAAGTGTAAACTAAAGTGTACGCCGTAGTGTACATGTAGCAAGGTCCATATCGGTAGAATTCTACTATTTGTAAACTGATTTTTGGTGCGTTATTTGACACTTACATTGTTGTCAAGTGTCAATTGGATGGGAAAACTCTTTGAAGTTCAAACTGTCCTACAGTGTAATGTCACGCGTGAAAGTGTAAACTAAAGTGTACACCATAGTGTACATATAGCAATATTCTTATTGATTGAACTTTGCGATCTGTACACTGATTTTTGACACGTTGTTTAACACTTGCATTATTGTCAAGTATCAATTGGATGGGAAAATTGTTTAAAATTTAAACTATCCAACAGGGTAATGTCACGCGGTAAAGTGTAAACTAAAGTGTACGTCGTTGTGTACACGTAATAAAGTCTATACCGATAGAACTTTGCTATTTGTAAACTAATTTTTGGCGCATTGTTTGACACTTGCATTGTTGTCAAGTGACAATTGGATGGGAAAACTCTTTGAAATTTAAACTGTCCAATAGTGTAATGTCACATGGCTAAGTGAAAACTAAAGTGTACACCATAGTGTACGTATAGCAAAGTTCTGACCATTTCAACTTTGCTATTTGTACACTGATTTTAGACACGTTGTTTGACACTTGTATTGTTCTCAAGTATCAATTGGATGGGAAAATTGTTTAAAATTTAAACTATCCAACAGGGTAATGTCACGCGGTAAAGTGTAAACTAAAGTGTACGCCGTAGTGTACATGTAGCAAGGTCCTTACCGATTGAACTTTGCTATTTGTACACTAATTTTTAAAACGTTGTTTAACACTTGCATCGTTTTCAAGTGTCAATTGGATGGGAAAATTGTTTAAAATTTAAACTATCCAACAGGGTAATGTCACGCGGTAAAGTGTAAACTAAAGTGTACGCCGTAGTGTACATGTAGCAAGGTCCTTACCGATTGAACTTTGCTATTTGTACACTAATTTTTAAAACGTTGTTTAACACTTGCATCGTTTTCAAGTGTCAATTGGATGGGAAAATTGTTTAAAATTTAAACTATCCAACAGGGTAATGTCACGCGGTAAAGTGTAAACTAAAGTGTACGCCGTAGTGTACATGTAGCAAGGTCCTTACCGATTGAACTTTGCTATTTGTACACTAATTTTTAAAACGTTGTTTAACACTTGCATCGTTTTCAAGTGTCAATTGGATGGGAAAATTGTTTAAAATTTAAACTATCCAACAGGGTAATGTCACGCGGTAAAGTGTAAACTAAAGTGTACGCCGTAGTGTACATGTAGCAAGGTCCTTACCGATTGAACTTTGCTATTTGTACACTAATTTTTAAAACGTTGTTTAACACTTGCATCGTTTTCAAGTGTCAATTGGATGGGAAAATTGTTTAAAATTTAAACTATCCAACAGGGTAATGTCACGCGGTAAAGTGTAAACTAAAGTGTACGCCGTAGTGTACATGTAGCAAGGTCCTTACCGATTGAACTTTGCTATTTGTACACTAATTTTTAAAACGTTGTTTAACACTTGCATCGTTTTCAAGTGTCAATTGGATGGGAAAATTGTTTAAAATTTAAACTATCCAACAGGGTAATGTCACGCGGTAAAGTGTAAACTAAAGTGTACGCCGTAGTGTACATGTAGCAAGGTCCTTACCGATTGAACTTTGCTATTTGTACACTAATTTTTAAAACGTTGTTTAACACTTGCATTGTTTTCAAGTGTCAATTGGATGAGAAAACTATTTGAAATTTAAACTGTCCAACATGATAATGTCTCGTGGCAAAGTGTAAAATAAAGTGTACATCATAGTGTACATATAGCGAAGATCTTACCGATTGAACTTTGCTATTTGTACACTGATTTTAGACACGTTGTTTGACACTTGCATTGTTCTCAAGTATCAATTGGATGGGAAAACTGTTTGAAATTTAAGCTGTCTAACACGGTAATGTCACGTGACAAAGTGAAAACTAAAGTTTACGCCATAGTGTACATGTAGCAAGGTCCTTACCGATTGAACTTTGCTATTTGTAATCTAATTTTTGACACGTTGTTTGACACTTGCATTGTTGTTAAGTGCTAATTGAATGGGAAAACTATCTGATACATGTAGCAAGGTTCTTACCGATTGAACTTTGCTATTTGTACACTATTTTTTGACACGTTGTTTGGCACTTGCATTGTTTTAAAGTGTCAATTGGTTAGGAAAATTGTTTGACATTAAAACTATTTGAAATTCAAATAGTACAGTTGGGTAGTATCACGTGGTAAAGTGTAATCTAAAGTGTACACCATAGTGTACGTGTCGGAAGGCTCTTACCAATTGAACTATGCTATTTTTACACTGATTTTTGACACGTTGTGTGATACTTGCATTGTTGTCAGTTGTCAATTGGATAGGAAAACTGTTTGAAATTTAAACTGTACAATAGAATAATGTCACGTGGGAAAGTGCAAACTAAAGTGTAAACCATAGTGTACATTTAGCAAGGTTCTTACTGAATGATCTTTGCTATTTGTACACTTATTTTTGACAGGTAGTTTCACACTCGTATTGTTGTCAAGTATCAATTGGATGGGAAAACTTTTTGAAATTTAAGCTGTCCAACATGGTAATGTCACGTGGCAAAGTGATAACTAAAGTATACACCATAGTCTACATGTAACAAGGTCTTTACCGATTGAATTTTGCTATTTGTAATCTAATTTTTGACACGTTGTTTGACACTTGCATTATTTTCAATAGTTAATTGAATGGGAAAATTGTTTGATAGATGTAGCAAGGTTCTTATCGATTGAACTTTGCTATTTGTACATTGATTTTTGACACATTGTTTGACACTTGCATTGTTGTGAAACATCAATTGGATGGGAGAACTATTTGAAATTTAAACTGTCCAATAGGGTAATGTCACGTGGCAAAGTGTAAACTAAAGTGTAAACCAAGGAGTACTATTAGCAAGGTCCTTACCGATTGAACTTTGCTATTTGTACACTGATTTTCGACACGTTGTTTGACACTTGAATTGTTGTCAAGTGTCAATTCGATGGGAAAACTATTTGAAATTTAAACTGTCCAACAGAGTAATGTCACGTGGCAATGTGTAAACTAAAGTGTACACCACAGTGTACATGTCGCAAGGTTCTTATCGATTGATCTTCATTATTTGTACACTAATTTTTAACACATTGTCTGACCCTTACATTGTTGTAAAGTGTCAATTGGATGGAAAAATTATTTGAAATTTACATTGTCCAATAGGGTAATGTCACGTGGCAAAGTGAAAACTAAAGTGTACAAGTAGCAAAGTCCTTACCGATTGAACTTTGACATTTGTAATCTAATTTTTGGCCCGTTGTTTGACAATTGCATTTTTGCCAAGTGTTAATTTTATAGGAAAACTATTTAATACATGTAGCAAGGTTCTTACCAATTGAATATTGCTATTTGTACATTGATTTTTGACACGTTGTTTGACACTTGCATTACTGTGAAGCGTCAACTGATGGAAATACTATTTGAAATTTAAACTGTCCAATAGGGTAATGTCTCGTGGCAAAGTGTAAACAAAAGTGTACACCATGGAATACAATTAGCAAGGTCCTTACCGATTGAACTTTGCTATTTGTGCAATGATTTTCGACACGTTGTTTGACACTTACATTGTTGTCAAGTGCCAATTGGATGGGAAAACTATTTGAAATTTAAACTATCCAATAGAGTTATGTCACGTGGCAAAGTGTAAACTAAAGTGTACATGTAGCAAGGTTCTTAACGATTGAACTCTGATATTTCTATATTGATTTTTGACACGTTGTTTGACACTAGCATTGTTGTCTAGTGTTAGTTGGATGGGAAAACTATTTGAAATTTAAATTGTCCATCAGGGTAATGTCATGTGGGAAAGTGTGAACTAAAGTGTATACCATAGTGTACATGTAGCAAGGTTCTTACCAATTGAACTTTGATATTTGTACATTTATTTTAGACACGTTGTTTGGCACTTGCATTGTTGTCAATTGTCAATTGGATGGGAAAGCTAATTGAAATTTAAACTGTCCAACAGGGTAATGTCACGTGGCAAAGTGAAAACTAAAGTGTACACCAAAGTGTTCATGTAGCGAGGTTCTTACCGAGTGAACTTTACTATTTGTACATTGATTTTTGTCACGTTGCATAACACTTGCTTTGTTGTCAAGTGTCAATTGAATGGGAAAACTGTTTAATACATGTAGCAAGTTCTTATCGATTGAACTTTGCTATTTGTACGCCGATTTTTGACACGTTGTTTGACACTTGCATTGCTATGAAGCGTCAATTGGATGGGAAAACTGTTTGAAATTTAAATTGTCCAATAGGGTCATGTCACGTGGCAAAGCGTACACCATGGAGTACAATTAGCAAGGTCTTTACCGATTGAACTTTGCTACTTGTACACTAATTTTCGACACGTTGTTTGACACTTGCATTGCTGTAATGTGTCAATTGGATGGGATAACTGATTGAAATTTAAACTATCCCACTGGGTAATTCAACGTAGCAAAGTGTAAACTAAAGTGTTCATCATAGTCTACATGCTGCAAGGTTCTTACGGATTGATTTTTGCTATTTGTACACTGATTTTTAACACGCTGTTTGACACTTGCATTGTTGTCATGTTTCAATTGGATGGAAAAACTGTTTGAAATTTAAACTAACCAACAGGATAATGTCACTTGACAAAGTGTAAACTAAAGTGTACACCATAGTGTACATGTAGCGAGGTCCTTACCGATTGAACTTTGCTACTTAACTGATTTTTGACACTTTTTTTAACACTTTCACTACTATCAAGTGTCAATCAGATGGGAAAGCCGTTTGAAATTTAAACTGTCTAATAGGCTAATGTCACATGGCAAAGTGTAAACTAAAGTGCACACTATAGTGTACATATAGAATCGTTCTTACCGATTGAACTTTGCTACTTGTACACTGATTTTTGACACGTTGTTTGAAACTTGCATTGTTGTCAAGTATCAATTTGATCGAAAAACTACTTGTAATTTAAACTGTCCAACAGGGTAATGTCAGGTGGCAAAGTGTAAACTAAAGTGTACACCAAAGTGTACATGCAGCAAGGTCCATACCGATAGAATTTTGCTATTTGTAAACTTATTTTTCGGAGCGTTGTTTGACACTTGCATTGTTGTCAAGTGTCAATTGGATGGGAAACCTCTTTGCAAAATTTAAACTGTCCAATAGTATAATGTCACATGGCAAAGTGTAAACTAAAGCGTACACCATAGTGTACATATAGCAAGGTTCTTATCAATTGAACTTTGCTATTTGTACAATGATTTTTGACACGTTGTTTGACACTTGCATTGTTGTCAAGTATCAATTGGACGGGAAAATTGTTTGAAATTGAAACTGTCCAACAGGGTAATGTCACGTGGCAAAGTGTAAGCTAAAGTGTACGCTATAGTATACATGTAGGAAAGACCATACTGATAGAACTTTGCTATTTGTAAACTAATTTTTGGCACGTTGTTTCACACTTGCATTGTTGTCAAGTGTCAATTGGATGGGAAAACTCTTTGAAATTTAAACTGTCCAACAGTGTAATATCACATGGCAAAGTGTAAACTAAAGTGTACACCATAGTATACATAAAGCAAGGTTCATACCGATTGAACTTTGCTATCTGTACATTGATTTTTGACACGTTATTTGACACTTGTATTATTGTCAAGTATCAATTGGATGGGAAATTTGTTTGAAATTTAAACTGTCCAACAGGGTAATGTCACGTGGCAAAGTGTAAACTAAAGTGTACGCCATAGTGTACATGTAGCAAGGTCCATACCGACAGAGCTTTGCTATTTGTAAACTAATTTTTGGTGCGTTGTTTGACAGTTGCATTGTTGTCAAGTGTCAATTGGATGGGAAAACTCTTTGAAATTTAAACTGTCCAATAGTGTAATGTCACGTGGCAAAGTGAAAACTAAAGTGTACACCATAGTGTACAAATAGCAAGGTTCTGACCATTTGAACTTTGCTATTTGTACACTGATTTTTAACTCGTTGTTTGACACATACATTGTTGTCAAGTATCAATTGCATGAGAAAACTGTTTGAAATTTAAACTATCCAACATGGTAATGTCCCGTGGTAAAGTGTAAACTAAAGTGTACACCAAAGTGTACATGTCGTAAGGTTCTTACCGATTGATCTTTGCGATTTGTACACTGATTTTTATCACATTGTTTGACACTTGCATTGTTGTCAAGTGTCAATTTGACGAGAAAACTATTTGAAATTTAAAATTTTCAATAGGTTAATGTCATGTGGCAAAGTGTAAACTAAAGTGTACATGCAGCGAGGCCCTTACAGATTGAACTTTGCTACTCAACTAATTTTTGACACTTTTTTAACACTTTCATTGCTGTCAAGTGTCAGTTGGATGGGAAATCTGTTTGAAAATTAAACTTTCTAATAGGCTAATGTCACATGGAAAAGTATAAACTAAAGTGTACACCATATTGTACATATAGAATTGTTCTTACCGATTGAACTTTGCTACTTGTACACTGATTTTTGACACGTTGTTAAAAACTTGCATTGTTGTCAAGTATCAATTTGATCGGAAAACTGCTTGAAATTTAAACTGTCCAACAGGGTAATGTCACGTGGCAAAGTGTAAACTAAAGTGTACACTATAGTGTACATGTAGCCAGGTCCATAGCAATAGAATTTTGCTATTTGTAAACTGATTTTTGGAGCGTTGTTTGATACTTGTATTGTTATCAAGTGTCAATTGGACGGGAAAACTCTTTGAAATTTAAACAGTCCAACAATGTATTGTCACGTGGCAAAGTGTAAGCTAAAGTGTACACCATAGTGTTCATATAGCAAGGTTCTTATCGATTGAATTTGCTATTTGTACACTGATTTTTGACACGTTGTTTGACACTTGCATTGTTTTCAAGTATCAATTGGATGGAAAAATTGTTTGAAATTGAAACTGTCCAACAGGACAATGTTACGTGGCAAAGTGTAAACTAAAGTGTATGCCATAGTGTGCATGTAGCAAGGTCCATACCGATAGAACTTTGCTATTTGTAAACTGATTTTTGGCACGTTGTTTCACACTTGCATTGTGGCACCCCGAATTTAAGCTTCAAGGGTCACGTACTAAACATAATAGCTTCTGCCTTTGGTACATGTAAATACTATTAAATAGAAGTATTACATGTTGGAAACTTATTTTCAATTTGGTAAAATAATTCTTATAAAATTCAATAGCCGGTAGAAGTGCCTGTCGACAAGAAATTATACTTTACATATACGGACTCGACACTACCAAGGTTAGTTGGGGCAGCAAGTTTGACAATTTTTATAAAATTCATCCCTACTCTGTTTTACATGAAATTTAAGGCATTAGAAAGATAATTTCAAGTAGTTTTCTAGGTTAAAATATGAAAATTTTCCAAGATCATATGATATGAACGTTTTACTGAAAATAGTGAAGTGTTACACAGGAAATCCAGATCGACCCCTTTAAAAATTTATATCTCAGGCCACAAATATCCAAATTGAGTAAATCCTACGGTCATATTTAGAAAACTCAAAGAGAAACTTAGAAATATTTTTAGAGTGTCAAATGGATGTTTATAGAGTTGGAAATATCGTTTTGAAATTGACCCCAAAACTGTTCCGTTTCTGCCTCTTTTATCACTTGCAAGAAAAAACTATTAAAATGTCTCTTAACATAACATGAAAGATGTGATTACAAAATTTGCTTTTAATATCATATTACATCATGTCATGTACATGTTTTTATATAATACCATAAGAAAAATAGATGGAAAACAGTCGTAGAACAAAACATGCAAAAGGAAACTTCGATGCAAAACAACTTTGTCCTTAACCCATCATCGATTAGGCCAACTAACTTCCATCAACCCAATGATCATGGATCTGAAAATTTAGAATAGAATGCTATGAGTATAAGGAATACTCAGTAAGATACCATGCTTGGATTTTATCATGTTAATACTACACAAAAGAATGCAATCAAACACACACTTCACCTTCCGGCTTGCCGGTGCCCTTCGGACTTGTCCTAAGGCATAAATAGATATTTAACTTTGTGGACTTGTCCACCATATGCATATTATGGCTTTTCATGCATAACGTAAGTATAAATATTACCATGAAATCATACCCCTTAAGCATGGAAAGTATCTTACCAAAAAACTTGAAGAAATTTCGATTGAAATATGAATTGAAAGTACTAGGCTTTACTTCCTTTTCCTTTGCTTCCTTCTTATCAGTTTTTCTCTCTATTTGTATGTATAAGTGTTTTACAAAGTGAAGGAAATCTTTTTCTATGGCAATGGATATGGATATACATATATATATATATATATATAAGGATGATGGATTGATCTTTTTTTTTTTTTAATCCCCACTTCCTCACCTTTTGTTATCTCCCATTTTTCTTTTTTTTTCCTTACTTCTACACATGTTTGGTCTATTGCATAAGTGTATGGTAATGATACATGACAAGTGGGTTGATTATAGGGTAATAAGTGGCCACAAATTCTAGATTTACAAAGGAAGTCTCTCATTTTCCAAATAACATAACCTAGTCCCTCTAACTTTCATTATTAGCAAAGCATATCCCAAATTTAAATTTGTATCCAACTTACATATTCAAATATTGTAGATTGTAAAATAAATCCCAACAAAATAATTTAATCATTTGGTCAATTGAAGTCCTAACAAAATAATCTACTTCATTCAAATCCAAATTTGACTTATATTTCGACTAACTAAAGATCACTTCATGCATATACAACATTTAGCACTTCATGCCTGCATTCATTAACTACCTCTAGCATTAACCTCTACAAAGGTGGTGCCACCTTTTTCTTATGGCCAAAAGAATATTGAAAGTTAAATCACTATCCTAAAAGAAATTTAAACGAGCATAAAATTTCGGAGTATTACATGCATTGTTGTCAAGTGTCAATTGGATGGGAAACTCTTTGAAATTTGAACTGTCCAACAGTGCAACGTCATGTGGCAAAGTGTAAACTAAAGTATACACCATAGTGTACATATAGTAAGGTTCTTATCGATGGAATTTTGCTGTCTATACACTGATTTTTGACACGTTGTTTGACACTTGCATTGTTGTCAAGTATCAATTGGATGAGAAATTTGTTTGAAATTTGAACTGTCCAACAGGTAATGTTACATGGCAATGTGTAAACTAAAGTGTACGTCATAGTGTACATGAATCAAGGCCCATACCGATAGAACTTTGCTATTTGTAAACTGATTTTTTGCGCGTTGTTTGACACTTGCATTGTTGTAAAGTGTCAATTGGATGAGAAAATTGTTTGAAATTTAAACTATCAAACAATGTAATGTCACGTGGCAAGGTTCTGACCATTTAAACTTTGCTATTTGCACACTGATTTTTGACTCATTGTTTGACACTTGCATTGTTGTCAAGTATCAATTGCATGGGAAAACTATTTGAAATTTAAACTGTCCAACAGGGGAATGTCACATGGCAAAGTGTAAACAAAAGTGTACACCAAAGTGTACATGTCGTAAGGTTCTTACCGATTGATCTTTACTTTTTGTACACTGATTTTTGACACGTTGTTTGACACTTGCATTGTTGTCAAGTGCTAATTGAATGGGAAAACTATTTGATACATGTAGCAAGGTTCTTATCGATTGAACTTTGCTAATTGTACACTATTTTTTGACATGTTGTTTGGCACTTGCATTGTTTTAAAGTGTCAATTCGATGGGAAAACTGTATAAAACTTAAACTTTCCAGCTGGGTAGTTTCACATGGCAAAGTGTAAACTAAAGTGTACACCGTAGTGTACATGCCGCAAGGCTCTTACCAATTGAACTTTGCTATTTGTACATTGATTTTTGACACATTGTATGACACTTGCATTGTTGTCATGTGCCAATTGGATAGGAAAACTGTTTGAAATATAAACTGTGCAGTAGAATAATGTCACGTGGGAAAGTGTAAACTAAAGTGTATACCATAGTGTACATTTAACAAGGTTTTTACCGAATGATCTTTGCTATTCCTACACTATTTTTGACACGTTGTTTCACACTTGCATTGTTATCAAGTAACAATTGGATGGAAAAACTATTTAAAATTTAAGCTATCCAACATGGTAATGTCACATGGCAAAGTGATAACTGAAGTGTACACCATAGTTTACATGTAGCAAGGTCCTTACCGATTGAACTTTGCTATTTGTAATCTGATTTTTGACACGTTGTTTGACACTTGCATTATTGTCAATTGTTAATTGAATGGGAAAACCGTTTGATAGATGTAGCAAGGTTCTTACCAATTGAACTTTGCTATTTGTACACTAACAATTTGAAATTTTAACTGTACCACAGGGTAATGTCAAGTGGCAAAGTGTAAACTAAAGTGTACACCATAGTGTACATATAGCAAGGATCTTACCGATTAAACTTTGCTATTTGTACACTGATTTTTGACACGTTGTTTGACACTCGCATTATTGTCAAGTGTTAATTGGATGGTAACACAATTTGAAATTTAAACTGTCCATGAGGGTAATGTCACGTGGTAAAGTGTAAACTAAAGTGTACACCATAGTGTACGTGTCGTAAGGTTCTCATCGATTGAACTTTGCTATTTGTGCACTGATTTTTGACACGTTGTTTGACACTCACATTGTTGTCAAGTGTCAATTGGATGGGAAAACTATTTGAAATTTGAACTGTCCTATAGGGTAATGTCACGTGGCAAATTGTAAACTAAAGTGTATACCATAGTGTATATTTAGCAAGATCCTTACCAATTGAACTTTTCTATTTTTACACTGATTTTCGTCGCGTTGTTTGACACTTGCATTGTTGTCAAGTGTCAATTGGATGGGAAAACTATTTGAAATTTAAACTGTCCAATAGAGTAATGTCATGTGGAAAAGTATAAACTAAAGTATATAGCATAGTGTACATGTAGCAAGTTCTTACCGATTGAACTTTGATATTTGTAAATTGATTTTTGACACGTTGTTTGTCACTTTCATTGTTGTCAATTGTCAATTAGATGGGAAAACTGTTAGAAATTTAAACTGTCCAATAGGGTAATGTCACGTAGCAAAGTGTAAACTAAAGTGTACACCATAGTGTATATGTAGCAAGGATCTTATCGATTGAAATTTGTTATTTGTGCATTAATTTTTGGCACGTTGTTTGACACATGCATTGTTGTCAAGTGTCAATTGGATTGGAAAACTGTTTGAAATTTAAGCAGTCCAACCGGGTAATGTCACGTGCAAAGTGTAAACTAAAGTGTACCCCATAGTGTACTTGTAGCAAGGTTCTTAGCAATTGAACTTGCGATTTGTACACTGATTTTTGACATGTTTGACACTTGCATTGTTGTCAATTGTCAATTAGATGGGAAAATAGTTCGAAATTTAAACTGTCCTACAAGGTAATGTCGCGTGGCAAAGTGTAAACTAAAGTGTACAGATTTTCGACACGTTGTTTGACACTTGCATTATTGTCAACTGTCAATTGAATGGGTAAACTGTTTGAAATTTAAACTGTCCAGTAGGGCATTGTCACGTGGCAAAGTGTAAACTAACGTGTACACCATAGTGTGTATGTAGCAAGGTGCTTACCGATTGAACTTTGCTATTTGTGCACTGATTTTTGACACGTTGTTTGACACTTGCATTGTTGACCAGTGCCAACTAGATAAGAAAAAAATTTGAAATTTCAATTGTACCACAGTGTAATGTCAAGTGGAAAAGTGTATAATAAAGTGTACACCATAGTGTACATGTAGCAAGGTTCTTACCGATTGAACTTTGCTATTTGTACACTAATTTTTGACACGCTGTTGGACACTCACATTATTGTCAAGTGTTAATTGGATGGTAAAACTATTTAAAATTTAAACTATCCACCAAGGTAATGTCACGTGGCAGAGTGTAAACTAAAGTATACACCATAGTGTATATGTAGAAAGGTGCTTACCGATTGAACTTTGCTATTTGTACGCTGATTTTTGAAAAGTTGTTTGACACTTCCATTGTTGTCAAGTGCTAATTTGATTGGAAAATTGTTTGAAATTTAAACTGTCCAATAGGGTAATGTGACATGGCAAAGTGTGAACTAAAGTGTACATATAGCAAGGTTCTCACTGATTTAACTTTTCTATTTGTACACCGATTTTTGACACGTTGTTTGACACAAGCTTTGTTGTCAAATGTCAATTGGATGTGAAAACTGTTTCAAATTTAAACTGTCCAACAGGGTAATGTCACATGGCAAAGTGTAAACTAAAGTGTATACCATCGTGTATATGTAGCGAGGTTCTTACCGATTAAACTTTGATATTTGTTCACTCATTTTTGACATTTTATTTTGACACTTTCATTGTTGTCAAGTGTCAATTGATTGGGTAAACTATTTGAAATTTAAGCTGTCGTATAGGGTAATGTCACGAGACATGGTGTAAACTAAAGTGTACACCATAGTGTATAAATAGCAAGGTGCTTACCGATTGAACTTTGCCTTTTGTGCACTGATTTTTAACATGTTGTTTGACACTTGCATTGTTGACCAGTGTCAACTGGTTGGGAAAACAATTTGAAATTTTAAACGTACCACAGGGTAATGTCATGTGGCAAAGTGTACATCATAGTGTACATGTAGCAAGGTTCTTACCAACTAAATTTTGCTATTTGTACACTGATTTTTGACACATTGTTTGACACTCGCATTATTGTCAAGTGTTAATTGGACGGTAAAACAATTTGAAATTTAAATTGTCCATCAAGGTAATGTCACGTGGCAAAGTATAAACTAAAGTGTACACCATAGTGTACGTGTCGCAAGGTTCTCATCGATTGAACTTTGCTATTTATGCACTAATTTTTGACACATTGTTTGACACTCACATTGTTTTCAAGTGTCAATTGGATGGGAAAACTATTTGAAATTTGAACTGTCCTATAGGGTAATGTCACGTGGCAAATTGTAAACTAAAGTGTATACCATAGTGTATATTTAGCAAGGTACTTACCAATTGAACTTTGACACTTGCATTGCTGACAATTGTCAATTAGACTGGAAAACTGTTCAAAATTTAAACTGTCCTACAGGGTAATGTCACGTGGCAAAGTGTAAACTAAAGTGTACACCATAGTGTACATGTAGCAAGGTCCTTACCGATTGAAATTTGCTATTTGTACACTAATTTTCGACACGTTGTATGACACTTGCATTGTTGTCAATGGTCAATTGGATGGGAAAACTATTTGAAATTTAAACCGTCCAATAGAGTAATGTCATGTGGCAAAGTGTAAATTAAAGTGTACACCATAATGTACATGTGGCAAGGTTCTTACCGATGGAACCTTTCCATTTGTACACTGATTTTTGACACCGTATTTTACACTTGCATTGTTGCCAAGTGTTAATTGGATGGAAAAAATATTTGAAATTTAAACTGTCCATCCGGGTAATGTCACGTGGTAAAGTGTAAACTAAAGTGCACACCATAGTGTACAAGTCGCAAGGTTCTTATCAATTGAACTTTGCTATTTGTAGACTAATTTTTGAAATGTTGTTTGAACTTGCATTGTTGTCAAGCGTCAATTCGATGGAAAAACTATTTGAAATCTAAACTGTCCAGCAAGGTAATGTCACATTGCAAAGTGTAAACTAAAGTATACAACATAGTGTATATGTATCAAGGTTCTTACCGATTGAACTTTGCTCTTTGTACACTGACCTTCGACATGTTGTTTGACACTTGCATTACTGTCAAGTGTCAATTAAATGGGTAAACTATTTGAAATTTAAACTGTCCAACAGGGTAATATCACGTGGCAAAGTGTAAACTAAAGTGTACACCATAGTGTAGATGTAGCGAGGTGCTTACCGATTGAACTTTGCTATTTGTACACTGATTTTTGAAACTTGCATTGTTGTCCAGTGTCAAATGGATAGGAAAACTATTTGAAATTTAAACTGTCCCACAGGATATTGTCACGTGGCAAAGTGTAAACTAAAGTGTACACCATAGTGTACATGTTGCAAGGTTCTTATCGATTGAACTTTGTTGTTTGTACACTAATTTTTGACACATTGTTTGACACTTGCATTATTAGCAAGTGTTAATTAGATGGTAAAACTATTTAAAATTTGAACTGTCCATCAGGGTAATGTCACGTGGCAAAGTGTGAACTAAAGTGTACACGTTGCAAGGTTCTTACCGATTGAACTTTACTATTTCTGCACTGATTTTTGACACTTGCATTGTTGTCAAGTGTCAATTGGATGCAAAAATAGTTTGAAATTTAAACTGTCCAATAGGGTAATGTCACGGGGCAAAAGTGTTAACTAAAGTGTACATCGTAGTGTACATGTCGCAAGGTTCTTACCGATTACACTTTGTCGTTTCTACACTGATTTTTGACACGTTGTTTGACACTTGCATTGTTGTCAAGTGTCAATTGGATAGAAAAACTGTTCGAAATTTAAACTGTCCAATAAGGTAATGTCACGAGGTAAAGTGTAAACTAAAATGTACACCACAGTGTACACGTTGCAAGGTTCATACCGATTGAACTTTGCTATTTGTCCACTGATTTTTGACACATTGTTTGACACTTGCATTGTTGTAAAATCTCACTTGAATGGAAAAACTGTCTAAAATTTAAACTGTCCACAGGGTAATGACACGTGACAAAGTGTAGACTAAAGTGAAGACTATAGTGTACATGTCGCAAGGTTTTTACCGATTGAACTTTGCTATTAGCAAACTAATTTTTAACACGTTGTTTGATACTTGCATTGTTGTCAGGTGCCAATTGGATGGGAAAACTGTTTGAAATTTAAATAGTCCAACAGGGTAATGTCATGCGGCAAAGTGTAAACTAAAGTGTACACCATAGTGAACATGTAGCAAGGTTCTTACCGATTGAACTTTGCTATTTGTACACTAATTTTTTACACGTTATTTAACACTTGCATTGTTGTGAAGTGTCAACTGGATGCAAAAACTGATTGAAATTTAAACTGTTAAATAGGGTAATATCACGTGACAAAGTGTAAACTATAGTGTACACCATATGTACATGTCGCAAGGTTCTTACCGATTAAACTTTGCTATTTGTACACTGATTTTTGACACGATGTTTGACACTTGCATTGTTATCAAGTGTCAATTGGATAGGAAAACTGTTTGAAATTTAAACTGTCCAACAGGGTAATGTCACGTGGCAAAGTGTAAACTAAAATGTACACCATAGTGTTCATGTACCAAGGTTCATACCGATTGAACTTTACTATTTGTTCACTGATTTTAACACATTGTTTGACACATGCATTGTTGTAAAGTATCAATTGGATAGAAAAACTATTTGAAGTTTAAACTGTCCAATAGGCTAATGACACGTGGCAAAGTGTAAACTAAAGTGTACACCGTAGTGTACATGTCGCAAGGTTCTTGATACATTGTTTGACACTTGCATTGTTTTTAGGTGCCAAATGGATGGAAAAACTATTTGAAATTTAACCTGTCCAACAGGGTAATGACTCTTGGTGAAGTGTAAACTAAAGTGTACATCATAGTGTACATGATGAAAGGTTCTTACCGATTGAAATTTGCTATTTGTACACTGATTTTTAACATGTTGTTTGACACTTGCATTGTTGTCAAGTGTCAATTAGATTGGAAAACTATTTGAAATTTAAACTGTCCAACAGGGTAATGTCACGTGGCAAAGTGTAAACTAAGGTGTTCATGTAGCAAGGTTCATACCGATTGAACTTTGCTGTTTTTACATTGATTTTTGACACGTTATTCGACATGTGCATTGTTCTCAAGGGTCAATTGGACGAGAAAACTGTTTGAAATTTAAGCTGTCCAACAGGGTATTGTCACGTGGAAAGTTGTAAATTAAAGTGTAAACCATAGTGTACATGTCGCAAGGTTCTAACCGATTGAACTTTGTTATTTGTGCATTGATTTTTGGCACGTTGTTTGACACCTGGATTGTTGTCAAGTGACAATTAGATGAGAAAAATGTTTGATATTTAAATTTTCAAACAGGGTAATGTCACGTGGCAAAGTGTACACCATAGTGAACATGTAGCAAGGTCCTTACCGATTAAACTTTGCTATTTCTAAACTGATTTTTGACACGTTGTTTGACACTTGCATTATCGTCAGGTGCCAAATGGATGGGAAAACTACTTGAAATTTAAACTCTACAATAGGGTAATTACACGTGGCAAAGTGTAAACTAAAGTGTACACCATAGTGTACATGTCGCAAGATTCTTACCGATTGAACTTTGCTATTAGCGCACTAATTTTTGACATGTTGTTTGATACTTGCATTGTTGTCAGGTGCCAAGTGGATGGGAAAACTGTTTGAAATTTAAACAGCCCAACAGGGTAATGTCACGTGGCAAAGTGTAAACTAAAGTGTACACCATAGTGTACATGTAGTAAGGTTCTTACCGATTGAACTTTGCTATTTGTACACTGATTTTTAACACGTTGTTTGACACTTGTATTGTTGTCAAGTGTCAATTGGATGGGAAAACTGTTTGAAATTTAAACTGCCCAGTAGGGTAACTTCACGTGGCAAAGTGTTAATTGAAGTGTACACCATAGCATACATGTGGCATGGTCCTTAATCGATTGAACTTTGCTATTTGTACACTGATTTTTGACACGTTTGACACTTGCATTTTTGCCTAGTGTCAATTGGATGGAAAAACTATTTGAAATTTAAACTGTCCAACAGGGTAATGACCCGTGGCAAAGTGTAAACTAAAGTGTACATGTAGCAAGGTTCTTACCGATTGAACTTTTCTATTTGTACACTGATTTTTGACACATTTTTTGATACTTGTAATGTTGTCAAGTGTCAATTGGATGAAAAAATTGTTTCAAATTTAAACTGTCCAGCAGGGCAATGTCACGTGGTAAAGTGTAAACTAAGGTGTGCATGTTGCAAGGTTCATACCGATTGAACATTGCTATTTTTACATTTATTTTTGACACGTTATTCGACACGTGCATTGTCATCTCACTTGGAAGGGAAAACTATTTGAAATTTAAGCTGTCCAATCGGGTAATGTCATGTGGCAAATTGTAAATTAAAGTGTACACCATAGTGTACATGTCGCAGGCTTCTTACCGATTGAACTTTGCTATTTGTGCATTGATTTTGACACGTTGTTTGACACTTGGATTTTTGTTAAGTGTCAATTGGATGAGAAAACTGTTTGATATTTAAACTGTCCAACAGGGTAATGTCACGTGGCAAAGCATACACCATAGTGACCATGCAGTAAGGTCCTTACCAATTGAACTTAGCTATTTCTAAACAGATTTTCGACATGTTGTTTGACACTTGCATTGTCGTCAGGTGCCAAATGGATGGGAAAACTGATTGAAATTTAAACTGTCCAATAGGTAATGACACGTGGCAAAGTGTAAACTAAAGTGTACACCATAGTGTACATGTGGCAAGGTCCTTAACCGATTGAAATTTGTTATTTGTGCACTGATTTTTGACACGTTGTTTGACACTTGCATTGTCGTCAGGTGCCAAATGGATGGGAAAACTGATTGAAATTTAAACTGTCCAATAGGTAATGACACGTGGCAAAGTGTAAACTAAAGTGTACACCATAGTGTACATGTCGCAAGGTTCTTATCGATTGAACTTTGCTATTAGCACACTAGTTTTTGACAAGTTGTTTGATACTTGCATTGTTGTCAAGTGTCAATTGGATGGGAAAATTGTTTGAAATTTTAACTATCCAGCAGGGTAATGTCACATGGTAAAGTGTTAATTAAAGTGTACACCATAGTGTACATGTGGCAAGGTCCTTAACCGATTGAAATTTGTTATTTGTGCACTGATTTTTGACATGTTGTTTGACACTTGTATTTTTGCCAAGTGTTAATTGGATGAGAAAACTATTTGAAATTTAAACTTTCCAACAGGGTAATGACTCGTGGCAAAGTGTAAACTAAACTGTACATCATAGTGTACATGCAGCAAGGTTCTTACCGATTGAACTTTGCTATTTGTACATTGATTTTTGACACGTTAGTTGACGCTTGCAATGTTGTCAAGTGTCAATTGGATGGAAAAATTGTTTGAAATTTAATCTGTCCAACAGGGCAATGTCACGTGGCAAAGTGTAAACTAAGGTGTGCATGTAGCAATGTTCATACCGATTGAACTTTGCTATTTTTACATTGATTTTTGACACGTTGTTTGACACTAGCATTGTTGTCAAGTGCCAATTAGATGGGAAAACTATTTGAAATTTATACTTTCCAACAGGTTAATGTCATGTGATAAAGTGTAAACTAAAGTGTGTACACCATGGTGTACATGTAGCAAGGTTCTTACCGATTGGACTTTGCCATTTGTATACTGATTTTTGATATATTATTCGACACGTGCATTGTTGTTAAGTGTCAATTGGACGGGAAAACTGTTTGAAATTTAAGCTATCCAATAGGGTAATGTCGCGTGGCAAAGTGTAAATTAAAGTGTTCACCATTGTGTACATGTCGCAAGGTTTTTACCGATTGGACTTTGCTATTTGTGCACTGATTTGACACATTGTTTCATGCTTGCATTATTGTCAAGTGTCAATTGGATGAGAAAACTATTTGATATTTGAACTGTCCAATAGGGTAATGTCACGTGGCAAAGTGTACACCATACTGTACATGTAGCAAAGTCCTTACCGATTGAACTTTACTATTGTAAACTGATTTTTGACATGTTGTTTGACACTTGCATTGTTCTCAAGTGTCAATTGGAAAGGAAATTTGTTTGAAATCTAAATAGTCGAACAGGGTAATAACTCGTGGCAAAGTGTAAACTAAAGTGTACACCATAGTGTACATGTCGCAAGGTTCTTACCAATTGAACTTTGTTGTTTGTACGCTGATTTTTGACACATTGTTTTAAACTTGCATTGTTTTCAAGTGTCAATTTGATGGGATAACAGTTTGAAATGTAAAATGTCTAATCGGGTACTGTTACGTTGCTAAGTGTAAACTAAAGTGTAAACCATAGTGTACATGTGGTAAGATTCTTACCAATTGAATTTTGTTATTTGTACACTAATTTTTGACACATTGTTTGACACTTGCTTTGTTGTCAGGTGTCAATTTGAAGAGAAAATTATTTGAAATTTTAACTATCCAACAGGGTAATGTCACATGGCAAAGTGTAAACTAAAGTGTATACCATAGTATACATGTAGCACAGTTCTTACCAATTGAACTTTGCTATTTGTGCACTGATTTTTGACACGTTGTTTGACACTTGCATTATTGTCAAGTTTCAATTGGATGAGAAAACTGTTTGAAATTTAAACTATCCAACATAGTAATGTCACGTGGAAAAGTGTTTACCATAGTGTACATGCAGCAAGGTCCTTACTGATTGAACTTTGCTATTTGTAAACTGATTTTTGACACATTGTTTGACAATTGTATTGTTGTCAAGTGTCAATTGGAATGGAAATTTGTTTGAAATTTAAATAGTCGAACAGGGTAATGACCCGTGGCAAAGTGTAAACTAAAGTGTACACCATAGTGTACATGTCGCAAGGTTCTTACCAATTGAACTTTGTTGTTTGTACGCTGATTTTTGACACGTTGTTTTACACTTACATTGTTTTCAACTGTCAATTTGATGGGATAATAGTTTGAATGTAAAATGTCCAATAGGGTAATGTCACGTAGCAAAGTGTAAACTAAAGTTTACACCATAGTGTACATGTGATAAGATTCTTACCAATTGAACTTTGTTATTTGTACACTGATTTTCGACACGTTGTTTGACACTTGCATTGTTGTCAAGTGTCAATTTGAAGAGAAAATTGTTTGAAATTTTAACTGTCCAACAGGGTAATGTCACGTGGCAAAGTGTAAACTAAAGTGTATACCATAGTATACATGTAGCACAATTCTTACCAATTGAACTTTGCTATTTGTGCACTGATTTTTTACACGTTGTTTGACACTTGCATTGTTGTCAAGTGTTAATTGGATGGGAAAACTGTTTGAAATTCAAATTGTTCGACAAGGCAATGTCAAGTGGCAAAGTGTAAACTAAAGTGTACACCATAGTGTACATGTAGCAAGGTCCTTACCGATTGAACTTTGCTATTTGTACGCTGATTTTGGACATGTTGTTTGACACTTACATTGTTGTTAAGGGTCAATTGGATGAGAAAACTATTTGAAATTTAAATTGTTTAATAGGGTAATGTCAGGTGGTAAAGTGTAAACTAAACTGTAAACCATAGTGCACATGTAGCAAGGTCCTTACCGATTGAACTTTGTTATTTGTACACTAATTTTTCACACGTTGTTTGACACTTGCATTGTTGTCAAGTGTCAATTGGATGGAAAAACTGTTCGAAATTTAAACTGTCCAACAGGGTAATGTGTGTAAACTAAAGTGTACATCATCGTGTACATGTTGCAAGGTTCTTACCGATTGAACTTTGCTATTTGTACATTGATTTTGACACGTTCTTTGGCACTTTGCATTGTTTTCAAGTGTCAATTGGATCGGAAAATTGTTTGAAATTTAAACAGTCTAACAGGGCAATATCACGTGGTAAGGTGTAAGTTAAAGTGTACACCATAGAGTACATGTCGCAAGGTTCTTACCGATTGAACTTTGCTATTTGTACACTAATTTTTGACATGTTGTTCGACACTTGAATCATTGTCAAGTGTCAATTGGATGGGAAAACTATTTGAAATTTAAATTGTCCAATAGGGTAATGTCCTGTGGCAAAGTGTAAACAAAAGTGTACACCATAGTGTACATGTAGTAAGGTCCTTACCGATTGAACTTTGCTACTTGTACACTAATTTTCAACAAGCTATTTGACACTTGCATTGTTGTTAAGTGTCAACTGGATGGGAAAATTGTTTGAAATTTAAACTATCGAACAGGGTAATGTCATGTGGCAAAGTGTAAACTGTGGTGTACATGTAGCAAGGTTCATACCGATTGAACTTTTCTATTTGTACTTTAATTTTTGACACGTTGTTTGAATTGGATTGGAAAACTATTTCAAATTTATATTGTTCAACAGGTTAATGTCACATGGCAAAGTGTAAACTAATGTGTGTACATGATGGTGTACATGTAGCAAGGTTCTTACCGATTGAACTTTGCTATTTGTACACTTATTTTTGATCTATTGTTTGACACTTGCATTGTTGTCAAGTGTCAATTGGATGGAAAAATTATTTGAAATTTAAGCTGCCCAACAGGGTAATGTCATGTGGCAAACGTGAACACCATAGTGTACATGTCGCAAGGTTCTTACCGATTGAACTTTGCTATTTGTGTACTAATTTTTGACACGTTGTTTGACACTTACATTGTTCTCAAGTGTCAATTGGATGGAAAAACTATTTGAAATTTAAACTGTCCATCAGGGCAATTTCACGCATCAAAGTGTAAACCAAAGGGTACACCGTAGTGCAAATGTAGCAAGGTTCTTACCGATTAAACTTTTCTATTTGTAAACTAATTTTTGGCACGTTGTTTGATACTTGCATTGTTGGGAAGTGTGAATTGGATTGGAAAATTTTTTTAAATTTAAACTGTCCAACAGGGTAATGACCCGTGGCAAAGTGTAAACTAAAGTATACACCATAGTGTACATGTCGCAAGGTTCTTAACGATTGAACTTTCCTATATGTACACTGATCTTTGACATGTTGTTTGACACTTGCATTGTTGTCAAGCATGAATTGGATGGGATAACGGTTTGAAGTTTAAACTTTCCAATAGGGTAATGTCAAGTGTTAAAGTGTAAACTAAAGATATACCATAGTGTACATGTGGCAAGATTCTTATCGATTGAACTTTTCTATTTGTACACTAATTTTTGATACGTTGTTTGACACTTGACACTTGCACTATTTTCAAGTGTCAATTGGATGGGAAATTGTTTGAAATTTAAACGGTCCAACAGGATAATGTTACGTGGTAAAGTGTAAACTAACATGTACACCATAGTGTACAGGTGGCAACTTCCTTGTCGATTGAACTTTGATATTTGTACACTGATTTTCAACATGTTGTTTGACACTTGTATTGTTGTCAAGTGTCAATTGGATGGAAAAACTGTTTGAAACTTAAACTGTCCAATATAGTAATGTCACGGGGCAAAGTGTAAACTAAAGTGTGCACCATAGTGTACATGTAGCAAGGTTCTTACCAATTGAACTTTGCTATTTGTACACTGATTTTTGACACGTTGTTTGACATTTGCTTTGTTGTCAAGAGTCAATTGGATGGGAAAACTTTTTGAAATTTAAACTGTCCAACAGGATAACGTCACGTGGCAAAGTGTAAATTAAAGTGTAGACCATAGTGTACATGTGGCTAGGTCCTTACCGATTGAACTTTGCTATTTGTTCACTGATTTTTGACACGTTGTTTGAACTTAAATTTTTACCAAATGTCAATTAGATGGGAAAACTGTTTGAAATTTAAACTGTCCAACTAGGTAATGACCCGTGGCAAAGTGTAAAGTAAAGTGTACATCATAGTGTACATGTAGTAAGGTTCTTACCGACTGGACTTTGCTATTTGTACTCTGCTTTTTGACACGCTGTTTGACACTTACATTGTAGTCAAGTGTCAATTGGATGGGAAAACTGTTTAAAATTTAAACTGTCCAACAGGGCAATGTCACGTGGCAAAGTGTCAACTAAATTGTGCCTGTAGCAAGGTTCATACCAATTGAACTTTGCTATTTTTACATTGATTTTTGACACGTTATTTTACGCTGACATTGTTGCCAAGTGTCAATTGGATAGGAAAACTGTTTGAAATTTATACTGTCCAATAGGTTAATGTCACGTGGCACAGTGTAAACTAAAGTGTGTACACCATGGTGTACATGTAGCAAGGTTCTTACCGATTGAACTTTGCTGTTTGTACACTGATTTCTGACATGTTATTCGACACGTGCATTGTTGTCATGTGTCAATTGGACGGGAAAGCAGTTTGAAATTTAAGCTGTCTAATAGGGTAATGTCACGTGGCAAAGTATAAATTAAAGTGTACACCATAGTGTACATGTCGCAAGGTTCTTACCGATTGAACTTTGCTATTTGTGCACTTGTTTTTGACACGTTGTTTGACATTTGTATTGTTGTCAAGTGTTAATAGGATAAGAAAACTGTTCGATATTTGAATTGTCCAATAGGGTAATGTTACGTGGCAAAGTGTACACCATAATGTACATGAAGCAAGATTCTTACCGATTGAACTCTATTATTTGTATACTGATATTTGAGACGTTGTTTGAAACTTGCATTGTTGTAAAGTGTCAATTGGAAGGGAAAATTGTTTGAAATTTAAACAGTCGAACAGGGTAATGACCTATGATAAAGTGTAAACTAAAGTGTACACCATAGTGGACATGTCGCAAGGTTCTTACCGATTGAACTTTGCTATTTGTACGCTGATTTTTGAAATGTTGTTTGACACTTGCATTGTTTTCAAGTGTCAATTAGATGGGATAATAGTTTGAAATGTAAAATGTCCAACAGGATAATGTAATGTTACAAAGTATAAACTGAAGTGTACACCATAGTGTACATGTGGTAAGATTCTTACTGATTGAACTTTGCTATTTGTACACTGATTTTTGACACGTTGTTTGACACTTGCATTATTGTCAGGTGTCAATTTGAAGGAAAAACTATTTCAAATTTAAACTGTCCAACAGGGTAATATCACGGAGCAAAGTGTAAACTAAAGTGTACACCATAGTATACATGTAGCAATGTCCTTACAGATTGACCTTTCCTATTTGTATACTGATCTTTGACACGTTGTTTGACACTTGCATTGTCGTCAAGTGTCAATTGGATCGAAAAACTGCTTAAAATTTAAATTGTCCATCAGGGTAATGTGTCTAAACTAAAGTGTAAATCGTAGTGTACATGTAGCAAGGTCTTTACCGATTGAACTTTGTTATTTGTACATTGATTTTCGACACATTGTTTGACACTTGCATTGTTGTCAAGTATGAATTAGAAGGAAAAACTGTTTGAAATTTAAACTGTCCAATCGGGTAATGTGTGTAAACTAAAGTGTACACCATAGCGTACATGTAGCAAGGTTCTTACCAATTGAACTTTGCTATTTGTACACTGATTTTTGACACGTTGTTTATCACTTGCATTGTTGTCAAGTGTCAATTGGATGGGAAAACTATTTAAAATTTAAATTGTCCAACAAGGTAATGTCATGTGGCAAAGTGTAAACTAAAGTGTACACCATAGTGTACACGTAGCAAGGTCCTCACCAATTGAACTTTGCTATTTGTACACTAATTTTGGACATGTTGTTTGACACTTGCATTGTTGTCAAGGGTCAATTGGATGACAAAACTATTTGAAATTTAAACTGTCCAATAGGGTAATGTCACGTGGCAAAGTGTAAACTAAAGTGTAAACCATAGTGTACATATAGCAAGGTCCTTACAGATTGAACTTTGCTACTTCTATACTGGTTTTTAACACGTTGTTTGACACTTGCATTGCTGTCAAGTGTCAATTGGTTGGGAAAACTGTTTGAAATAACAGGGTAATGTCACGTGGAAAAGTGTAAACTAAGGTGTACACCATAGTGTATATGTAGCAAGGTTCTTACAAATTAAACCTTGCTATTTCTACATTGATTTTTGCCATGTTTTTTGACACTAGCATTTTTCCCAAGAGTCAATTGGGTGGGAAAACTGTTTGAATTTTAAACTGTCCAACAAGGTAATGACCCATGGCAAGGTGTGAACTAAAGTGTACATCGTAGTGTATAGGTAGTAAGGTTCTTACCGATTGAAATTTGCTATTTGTACATTCATTTTTGACACGTTGTTTGACACTTGCATTGTCGTCAAGTATGAATTGGATGGAAAACTCTTTGATATTTAAACTGTCAAATAGGGTAATGTATGTAAACTAAAGTGTACACCATAGTGTACATGTTACAGGGTTCTTACCGATTGAACTTTGATTTTTGTACACTGATTTTTGATAGGTTCTTTGACACTTGCATTATTGTCAAGTGCCAATTCGATGGGATAATTGTCTAAAATTTAAACTGTCCAGTAGGGTAGTGTCACGTGGCAAAGTGTAAACTAAAGTGCACGCCATAGTGTACATGTCACTAGGTTCTTACCGATTAAACTTTGCTATTTGTACGCTGATTTTTGACATGTTGTTTCACACTTGCATTATTGTCAGGTGTTAATAAGATGGGAAAATTGTTTGAAATTTAAAATGTCCAACAGGGTAATGACACGTGGTAAAGTGTAAACTAAAGTGTACACCATAGTGTACATGTTGTAATGTTCTTACCGATTGAACTTTGCTATTTATGCACTGATTTTTGACATGTTGTTTGACACTTGCATTGTTGTCAAGTGTCAATTAGATGAGAAAACACTGTTTGAAATTTAAATTGTCTAGTAGGGTAGTGTCACGTGGTAAAGTGTAAACAAAAGTCTAAACCACAGTGTACAAGTAGCAAGGTCCTTACAGATTGAACTTTGCTATTTATATACTGATTTTTGACACATTTTTTGACACTTGTACTATTGTAAAGTGTCAATTGGATGGAAAAACTATTTCAAATTTAAACTGTCTAATTGGGTAATGACATGTAGCAAAGTGTAAACTAAAGTGTACATCATAGCGTACATGTCGCAAAGTTCTTACCGATTGAACTTTGCTATTAGTACACTGATTTTTGACACGTTGTTTAACACTTTCATTGGTTTCAAGTGTCAATTGGATGGGGTAACATTTTGAAATGTAAACTGTCCAATAGGATAATATCACGTTGCAAAGTGTAAACTAAAGTGTACACCATAGTGTACATGTGGCAAGGTTCGTACCGATTGAACTTTGCTATTTGTACACTTATTTTTGTCACATTGTTTGACACTTGCATTTTTGTCAAGGGTCAATTGGATGAGAAAACTGCTTGAAATTTAAAATGTCCAATACGGTAATGTCACGTGGCAAAATGTAAATGAAAGTGTAAACCATAGTGTACATGTAGCAATGTCCTTACCGATTGAACTTTGCTATTTGTACACTGATTTTTGACATGTTATTTGACACGTGCATTATTGCCAAGTGTAAATTGGATGGGAAAACTGTTTAAAATTTATGTTGCCCAACAGGGTAATGTCACATGGAAAAGTGTAAATTAAAGTGTATACCGAAGTGTACATATTGCAAGGTTCTTACGGACTGAAATTTGCTATTTATGCACTTATTTTTGACACGTTGTTTGACACTTACATTGTTGTCAAGTGTCAAATGGAAGAGAAAACTATTTGAAATTTAAACTGTCCAACAGGGTAATGTCACGTGGCAAAGTGTTCACCATAGAGTATATGAGCAAGGTCCTTACCGATTGAACTTTGTTATTTGTAAACTGATTTTTGACACGTTGTTTAACACTTGAATTGTTGTCAAGTGTTCATTGGAAGGGAAAACTGTCTGAAATTTAAACTGTCCAATAGGGTAATATCACGTGGTAAAGTGTAAACTAAAGTGTACACCATAGTGTACATGTAGCAAGGTCCATACCGATTGAACTTTGCTATTTGTACGCTAATTTTGGACACATTGTTTGACACTTGCATTGCTGTAAAGGGTCAATTGGATGAGAAAACTATTTGAAATTTAAACTGTCCAGTAGAGGAATGTCACGTGGCAAAGTGTAAACTAAAGGATAAACTATAGTGTACATGCTGCAAGGTCTTTACAGATTGAAGTTTGCTATTTGTATACTGATGTTTGACACGTTGTTTGACACTTGCATTTTTATTAAGTGTCAATTGGATGGGAAAACTGTTTGAAATTTAAACTGTCTAATAGGCTAATGTGTGTAAACTAAATTGTAAACCATAGTGTACATGTAGCAAGGTTCTTACCGATGAACTTTGCTATTTGTACACTGTGTTTTGACACGTTCTTTAACACTTGCATTGTTGTCAAGTGTCAATAGGATGGGAAAATTGTTTGAAATTTAAACTGTCCAACAAGGTAATATCACGTGGCAAGGTGTAAATTAAAGTGTACACCATAGTGTACATGTCGCAAGGTTCTTATTGATTGTACACTGATTTTTGACACGTTGTTCGACACTTATATTGTTATGAAGTGTCAATTGGATGGGAAAACTGTTTGAAATTTAAATTGTTCAACGGGGTAATGTCGAATGGTAAAGTGTAAAATAAAATGTACACCATAGTGACATGTAGTAAGGTCCTTACCGATTGAACTTTGCAACTTATACACTAATTTTTGACAAGTTGTTTGACACTTGCATTATTTCTAAGTGTCAATTGGATGGAAAAACCGTTTCAAATTTAAATTGTCGAACAGGGTAATGGCATGTGGTAAAGTGTAAACTAAGGTGTACATGTAGCAAGGTTCACACCGATTGAACTTTCTAGCAGGGTAATGTCACGTGGTAAAGTGTAAACTAAGGTGTACATGTAGCAAGGTTCTTACTGATTGAAAATTGCTATTTGTACATTGATTTTTGACACGTTGTTTGACACTTGCATTGTTGTGAAGTTTCAATTGGATGGGAAAATTGTTTTAAATTTAAACTGTCCAACATGGTAATGCCACGTGGCGATGTGTAAACTAAAGCGTCTAGAAAGGTTCTTACCAATTGAACTTTGCAATTTGTACACCAATTTTTGACACGTTGTTTACCACTTGCATTGTTGTCAAGTGTCAATTGGATGGGAAAACTGTTTGAAATTTAAACTATCCAACAGGGTAATGTCATGTGACAAAGTGTAAACTAAAGTGTACATCATAGTGTACATGTAGCAAGGTTCTTACTGATTGAAAATTGCTATTTGTACATTGATTTTTGACACGTTGTTTGACACTTGTATTGTTGTCAATTGTTAATTGGATGGGAAAATTGTTTGAAATTTAAACTGTCCGACAGGGTAATATCACATGGCAAATTGTAAACTAAAGTGTACACCATAGTGTACATGTAGCAAGGTTATTACCGATTGAACTTTGCTATTTGTACACTGATTTTGGACACGTTGTTTGACACTTGCTTTGTAGTCAAGTGTCATTTGGATGGGAAAAATGTTTGAAATTTAAACAGTCCAACAGGGTAATGTTACGTGGCAAATTGTAAACTGAAGTGTACCCCATAGTGTACATGTAGGGGGGTTCTTACCGATTGAGCTTTGCTATTTGTACACTAATTTTAGATGCATTGTTTGACACTTGCTTTGTAGTCAAGTGTCAATTGGATGAGAAAAATGTTTGAAATTTCAACCGTCCAACCGGGTAATGCCACGTGGCCAAGTGTAAACTAAAGTGTACACCATAGTGTACATGTAGCAAGGTTCTTACTGATTGAACTTTGCTATTTGTACACTAATTTTTGATACGTTGTTCGATACTTACATTGTTGTCAAGTGTCAATTGGATGGGAAAACTATTTGAAATTTAAACTGTCTAGCAGGGTAGTGTCACGTAACGAAGTGTAAACTAAAGTGTACTCCATAGTGTCCATGTCACAAGTTTTTTACAGATTGAACTTTACAATTTGTAAACTAATTTTTGACACGTTGTTTGACACTTGCATTGTTGTCATATGTCAATTGGATGGGAAAACTACTTGAAATTTAAACTGTCCAACTGGGTAACGTCACGTGGCAAAGTGTAAACTAAAGCGTACACTGGAGTGTACATGTAGTAAGGTTCTGACCAATTGAACTTTGCAATTTGAAAATAAATTTTTGACACGTTGTTTGACACAAGCATTGTTGTCAAGTGTCAATTGGAAGGGAAAACTATTTGAAATTTAAACTGTCCATCAGTGCAATGTCACGTGGCAAAGTGTAAACTAAAGTGTACTTATTACTGATTGAACTTTGCTATTTGTACACTAATTTTGGACACATTGTTTGACACTCTCTTTGTAGTCAAGTCTCAATTGGATGGAAAAACTGTTTGAAATTTAAACTGTCCAACAGGATAAAGTCACCTGCAAAGTGTAAACTAAAGTGTACACCATAGTGTACATGTAGCAAGGTTCTTATCGATTGAACTTTCCTATTGGTATACTGATTTTTGACACGTTGTTTGACACTTTTATTGTTGTCAAGTGTCAATTGGATAGGAAAACTGCTTGAAATTTACATGGTCAAACAGGATGACGACACGTGGCAAAGTTTAAACTAAACTATACACCATAGTGTAAATGTAGCAAGGTTATTATTGATTGAACTTTGCTAATTGTACACTGATTCTTGACACGTTGTTTGACACTTGCTTTGTAGTCAAGTGTCAATTGGATGGGAAAAATGTTTGAAATTTAAACTACCCAACAGGGTAAAGTCACTTGGAAAAGTGTAAACTAATGTGTACACCACAGTGTACATGTAGCAAGGTTCTTACCGATTGAACTTTGCTATTTTTACACTGATTTTTGACACGTTCTTTGATACTTTCATTGTTGTTAAGTGTCAATTGGATGGGAACACTACTATTTGTACACTTATTTTTGACACGTTGTTTGACACTTGCATTGTTGTCAAGTGTCAATTGGATGGGAAGCTGTTTGAAATTTAAACTGTCCAACAGGGTAATGTCACGTGGCAAAGTGTAAACTAAAGAGTTCCGCATAGTGTACATGTAGCAAGGTTCTTATCGATTGAACTTTGCTATTTGTACACTGAATTTTGATACATTGTTTGACACTTGCATTATCGTCAAGTGTTAATTGGATGGAAAAATTGTTTGAAATTTAAACTGTCCAACACGGTAACGTCACGTGGCAAAGTGTAAACTAAAGTGTACACCGTGGTGTAAATGTCGCAAGGTTCTTACAGATTGAACTTTGCTGTTTCTACACTGATTTTTGACACATTGTTTGACACTTGTACTGTTGTCAAGTGTCAATTGGATGGAAAAACTGTTTGAAATTTAAACGGTCCAACAGGGTAATGACACGTGGCAAAGTTTAAACTAAAGTGTACACCATAGTGTTCATGTAGCAAGGTTATTACCTATTGAACTTTGCTATTTGTACATTGATTTTGGACACGTTGTTTGACACTTGCTTTGTAGTCAAGTGTCAATTGGATGGGAAAAATGTTTGAAATTTAAACTGTCAAACAGGGTAAAGTCACGTGGCAAAGTGTAAACTAATGTGTACTCCATAGTGTACATGTAGCAAGGTTCTTACCGATTGTACTTTGTTATTTGTGCGCTAATTTTTGACCGTTCTTTTACACTTTCATTGTTGTCAAGTGTCAATTGGATGAGAACACTGTTTGAAATTTAAACTTTTCAACTGGGTAATGTCACGTGCAAAGTGTAAACTAAAGTGTGTACCATAGTGTACATGTAGCAAGGTTCTTACCGTTTGAACTTTGCTATTTGTACACTGATTCTTGACACGTTGTTTGACGCTTGCATTGTTGTCAAGTGTCAATTGGATTGGAAAACTGCTATTTGTCCATTGATTTTTGACACGTTGTTTGACACTTTCATTGTTTTCAAGTGTCATTTGGATGGAAAAACTGTCTGAAATTTAAAGTGTCCAAGAGGGTAATGTCACGTGGTCAAGTGTAAACTAAAGTGTTCCACATATTGTGCATGTAGCAAGGTTCTTACTGATTGAACTTTGCTATTTGTACACTGATTTTGGACACGTTGTTTCACCCTCTCTTTGTAGTCAAGTGTCAATTGGATGAGAAAAATGTTTGAAATTTAAATTGTCCAGTAGGGTAATATCATATGCAAATAGTAAACTAAAGTTTATATCACAGTTTACATGTAGCAAGGTTCTTATCGATTGACCTTTGCTATTTGTACACTGATTTTTGACACGTTGTTTGACACTTGCATTATTTTCAAGTGTTAATTGGATGGGAAAACTGCTATTGGTACACTGATATTTGACACGTTGTTTGATACTTGCATTGTTGTCAAGAGTCAATTGGATGGAAAAACTGTTTGAAATTTAAACTGTCCAATAAGGTAATGTCACGTGGCAAAGTGTAAGCTAAAGGGTTCCACATAGTGTACATATAGCAAGGTTCTTACCGATTGAATATTGTTATTTGTACACTGATTTTTGACACGTTGTTTGACACTTGCATTGTTGTCAAGTGTCAATTGGATGGGAAAACTACTATTTGTACCTTGATTATTGAACATTGTTGGACACATGCATTGTTGTCAAGTGTTAAAGGGATGGGAAAGCTGTTTGAAATTCAAACTGTCCAACAGGGTAATGTCAGGTGGCAAAGGGTAAACTAAAGTGTACACCAAAGTGTTCATGTAGCAAGGTTCTTGCTGATTGTACTCCACTATTTGTAAACTAATTTTTGACATGTTGTTTGACACTAGCGTTGTTGTCAAGTGTCAATTGGATGGGAAAACTGTTTGAAATTTAAACTGTCCAACAGGTTAATGTTACGTGGCAATGTGTAAACTAAAGTGTACACCGTAGTGTACATTAGCAAGGTTATTACTGATTGAACTTTGTTATTTGTACACTGATTTTTGACACGTTTGACACTCTCCTTGAGTCAAGTGTCAATTGGATGGGGAAATTGTTTGAAATTTAAATTGTCCAACAGGGTAATATCACGTCCAAAGTGTAAACTAAAGTGTACACCACATTGTACATGTAGCAAGGTTTTTACCGATTAAACTTTGCTATTTGTACACTGATTTTTGAAATATTGTTTGACACTTGCAATGTTGTAAAGTGTCTATTGGAAGGAAAAACTGCTATTTGTACACCGATTTTTGACACGTTGTTTGACGCTTGCATTGTTGTCAAGTATCAATTGGATGGGAAAACTGTTTGAAATTTAAAATGTCCAATAGGGTAATGTCATGTGGCAAAGTGTAAGCTAAAGGGTTCCACATAGCGTACATGTAGCAAGGTTTTTACCGATTGAATATTGCTATTTGTACACTGATTTTTGACACGTTGTTTGACAGTTGCATTGTTGTCAAGTGTCAATTGGATGGAAAAACTGTTTGAAATTGAAACTGTCCAACAGCGTAATGTCACGAGGTAAAGTGTAAATTAAAGTGTACACCATAGTGTAAATGTCGCAAGGTTCTTACCGACTGAACTTTGCTGTTTGTACACTGATTTTTGACACGTTGTTTGACACTTGCATTGTTGTCAAGTGTCAATTGGATGGGAAAACTGTGATTTGTACACTGAATTTTAACACGTTGTTTGACACTTGTATTGTTGTCAAGTTCCCATCCAATTGACATTTGACAACAATGCAAGTGTCAAGTAATGTGTCGAAAATCAATGTACAAATAGCAAAGTTCAATTGTTAAGAACCTTGCTACATGTACACTACGGTGCACACTTTAGCTTACACTTTTTCACGTTACAGTACCCTGTTGGACAGTTTAAATTTAAAATATTTTTCTCATCCAATTGACACTTGACAACAATGCAAGTTTCAAGCAATGCGTCCAAAATCAGTGAACAAAAAGCAATGTTCAATCGGTAAGAATCTTGCTTCATGTACACTATGGTATACACTTTAGTTTACACTTTGCCACTTGACATTACCCTGTTCGACAGTTTAAATTTCAAACAGATTTCCCATCTAACTGACACATGACAACAATGCAAGTGTCAAGCAACGTGTAAAAAATTAGTGTGCAAATAGCAAAGTTCAATCGGTAAGGACCTTGCTACATGTAAACTACGGTGTACACATTAGTTTACACATTGCCATGTGATATTACCCTGTTGGACAGTTTAAATTTCAAATAATTTTTCCATCCAATTGACACTTGACAACAATGCAAGTGTCAAACAACATGTCCAAAATCAGCGTACAAATAGCAAAGTTCAATCGGCAAGAACCTTGCTACATGTACACTATGGTGTACTCTTTACTTTACACTTTGCCACGTGATATTACCCTGTTAAACAATTTAAAGTTGAAATAGTTTTCCCATCCAATTGACACTTGACAACAATGCAAGTGTCAAACAACGTGTCCAAAATCAGTGTACAAATAGTAAAGTTCAATCGGTAAGGACCTTGTTACATGCACACTATGGTGTACACATTAGTTTACACTTTGCCACGTGACATTACCCTGTAGAACATTTTAAATTTGAAACAGTTCTTCCATCCTATCGACACTTGACAACAATGCAAGTTTCAAGCAACACATCCAAAATCAGTATACAAATAGCAAAGTTCAATCTGTAAGAACCTTGCTACATGTACACTATGGTATACACTTTAATTTATACTTTGTCACTTGACATTACCCTATTTGATAGTTTAAATTTCAAATAGTTTTCCCATCTAATTGGCACTTGACAACATTGCAAGTGTCAAGCAACGTGTCAAAAATTAGTGTACAAATAGCAAAATTCAATTGTTAAGAACCTTGCTACATGTACAATACAATGTACACTTTAGTTTACACTTTTCCACGTTACATTACCCTATTGGACAGTTTAAATTTCATATAGTTTTCCGTCCAATTGACACTTGACAACAATGCAAGTGTCAAACAACGGGTCAAAAATCAGTGAACAAAAAGCAATGTTCAATCGGTAAGAACCTTGCTACATGTACATTATGGTTTACACTTTAGTTTTCACTTTGCCATGTGACATTACCCTGTTAGACAGTTTAAATTTCACACAATTTTCCCGTCCAATTGACCCTTGACAAAAATGCAAGTGTCAAACAACGTGTCAAAAATCAGCGTACAAATAACAAAGTTCAATCGGTAAGGACCTTGCTACATGGATACTATGGTGTACACTTGAGTTTACACTTTGCCATATGATATTACCCTGTTGGATAATTTAAATTTTAAAGAATTTTCCCATCCAATTGACACTTGACAACAATACAAGTGTCAAACAACTTGTCCAAAATTAGTGTACAAGTAGTAAAGTTCAATTAGTAAGAACCTTGCTACATGTACACTATGGTGTACACTTTACTTTACACTTTGCCACGTGACATTACCTTGTTGAACAGTTTAAATTTGAAACTATTTTCTCATCCAATTGACACATGAGAATAATACAAGTGTCAAACAACGTCTCAAAAATCAGTGTACAAGTAGCAAAGTTCAATCGGAAAGGACCTTGCTACATGTACACTATGGTGTACACTTTAGTTTAAACTTTGCCACGTGACATTACCCTGTAAGATAGTTTAAATTTCAAACAATTTTACCATCCAATTGACACTTGAAAACAATGCAAGTTTCAAGCAACGCTCCAAAATCAGTGTACAAGTAGAAAAGTTCAATCTGTAAGAACCTTGCTACATGTACACTATGGTATACACTTTAGTTTACACTTTTCCACGTGACATTACCCTGTTGGACAGTTTAAATTTCAAATAGTTTTCCCATCCAATTGACACTTGACAACACTGCAAGTGTCAAGCAATGTGTCAAAAATCAGTGTACAAATAGCAATGTTCAATTGCTAAGAACCTTGCTACATGTACACTATAGTGTACACTTTAGTTTACACTTTGTCACGTAACATTTCCTTGTTGAACAATTTAAATTTGAAACAGTTTCCCCATCCAATTGACACTTGAGAATAGTGCAAGTGTCAAACAACATGTGAAAAATCAGTTTGCAAATAGCAATGTTCAATTGGAAAGGACCTTGCTACATGTACACTTTGGTGTACACTTTAGTTCAAACTTTGCCACGTGACATTACCCTGTAGGATAGTTTAAATTTACAATAGTTTTCCCATCCAATTGACACTTGACAACAATGCAAATGTCAAGCAATGTGTCAAAAATCACTGTACAAATAGCAAAGTTCAATTGCTAAGAACCTTGCAACATGTAAACTATAGTGTAAACTTTAGTTTACACTTTGCCATGTGACATTACCCTGTTGGATAATTTAAATTTCAAACATTTTTTCCATCCAATTGACACTTGAAAAAAATGCAAGTGTCAAACAATGTGTCAAAAATTAGTATGCAAATAACAAAGTTCAATCGGTAAGGACCTTACTACATGTACACTACGGTGTACACTTTTGTTTACACTTTGCCATGTTATATTACCCTGTTGGATAGATTAAATTTAAAATAGTTTTCTCATCTAATTGACACTTGATAAAAATGAAAGTGTCGAACAACGTGTCAAAAATTAGTGTACATTAGCAAAGTTCAATCGGTAAGAACCTTGCTACATGCACACTATGGTGTACACTTTAGTTTACACTTTGCCACGTCACATTACATTGTTGGACAGTTTTAATTTCAAACAGTTTTCCCATCCAATAGGCACTTGAAAACAGTACAAGTGTCAAACAACGTGTCCAAAATTAGTGTACAAATAGCAAAGTTCAATCGGTAAGAACTTTGCTACATGTACACTATGGAGCACACTTTACTTTACACTTTGACACGTGACATTACTCTGTTGAACAGTTTAAATTTGAAATGGTTTTCCCATCCAATTGACCCTTGAGAATAATGCAAGTGTCAAACAACGTGTGAAAAATCAGTATACAAATAGCAAAGTTCAAATTGCTACATGCACACTATGGTGTACACTTTAGTTTACACTTTGCCACATCACATTACCCTGTTGGACGGTTTAAATTTTAAACAATTTTCCCATCTAATAGACACTTGACAACAATGCAAGTGTCAAACAACGTGTCCAAAATCAGTGTACAAATAGCAAAGTTCAATCGGTATGAACGTTACTACATATACACTATGGTGTACATTTTACTTTACACTTTGCCACGTGACGTTACTCTGTTGAACAATTTAAATTTGAAACAGTTTTCCCATCCAATTGACACTTGACAATAATGCAAGTGTCAAACAACGTGTCCAAAATCAGTGTACAAATGACAAAGTTTAATCGGTACGAACGTTAGTACATGTACACTATGGTGTACATTTTACTTTACACATTGCCACGTGACGTTACTCTGTTGAACAATTTAAATTTGAAACAGTTTTCCCATCCAATTGACACTTGACAATAATGCAAGTGTCAAACAACGTGTCCAAAATAACAATGCAAGTGTCAAACAACGTATCAAAAATCAGTGTACAAATGGCAATGTTCAATCGGTAAGAAGCTTACTACATGAACACTATGGTTTACATTTTAGTTCACACTTTGCATCGTGACATTACTCTGTTGGACAGTTTAAATTTCAAACAATTTTCCCATCAAATGGACACTTGACAACAATGTAATGGTCAAACAAAGTGTCAAAAATCAGTGTACAAATAGGAAAGTTGAATCGTTAAGAACCTTGCTACATGTACACTATTGTGTACACTTTAGTTTACACTTTGCCACGTGACATTACCCAGCTTGACAGGTTAAATTTCAAATAGTTTTCCCATCCAGAGACTCGAACAAAAATGCAAGTGTCAAACAACGTGTCAAAAATCAGTGTACAAATAGCAAAGTTTAATTGGTAAGAACCTTGCTACATGTACACTATGGTAAAAACTTTAGTTTACACTTTACCGTGTGACATTACCCTGTTGGACAGTTTTAATTTCAAATAATTTTTCCATCCAATTGACACTCGACAACAATGCAAGTGTCAAACAACGTGTCAGAAATTAGTGTACAAGTAGCAAAGTTCAATCAGAAATAAGCTTGCTACACGTACACTATGGTTTATACTTTAGTTTACACTTGGCCACATGACATTACCGTGTTGGACAGTTTAAATATCAAATAGTTTTCCCATCCAATTGACACTTGACAATAATGCAAGTGTCTAACAATGTGTCAAAAATTAGTGTACAAATAGCAATGTTCAATTGGCAAGGACCTTGCTGCATGTACACTATGGTGTACTTACACTTTGCCACGTGACATTACCCTGTTGGTCAATTAAAATTTCAAACAGTGTTCCCATCCAATTGACACTTGGCAACAATGCAAGGGTCAAACAACATGTCAATAATTAGTGTACAAATAGTAAAGTTCAATCGGTAAGGACCTTGTTACATGTACACTATGGTGTATACTTTAGTTTACACTTTGCCACGTGACATTACCCAGCTTGACAGTTTAAATTTCAAATGGTTTTCCCAGCCAGAGACTCGACAACAATGCAAGTGTCAAACAACGTCTCAAAAATCAGTGTACAAATAGCAAAGTTTAATCGAGAAGAACTTTGCTACATGTATACTATGATGTACACTATAGTTCGCACTTTGTCACGTGACATTACTATGTTGGACAGTTTAAATGTCAAACAGTTTTCTCATTTAAGTGACACTTGACAACAATGCAAGTGTCAAACAACGTATCAAAAATCAATGTACAAATAGTAATGTTCAATCGGTAAGAACCTTGGTACATGTACACTATGGTTTACACTTTAGTTTACACTTTGCCACGTAACATTACCCTGTTGGACAGTTTAAATTTCAAATAGTTTTTTATCCAATTGACACTTGACAACAATGTAATGGTCAAACAAAGTGTCAAAAATCAGTGTACAAATAGGAAAGTTGAATCGTTAAGAACCTTGCTACATGTACACTATTGTGTACACTTTAGTTTACACTTTGCCACTGGACATTACCCTGTTGGACAGTATAAATTTCAAACATTTTTCCCATCCAATTGACACATGACAATAATGCAAGTGTCAAGCAACGTGTCAAAAATTAGTGTACAAATAGCAAAGTTCAATTGCTAAGAACCTTCCAACATGTACACTATGGTTTACACTTTAATTTACAACTTGCCACGTGACGTTACCCTGTTGGATAGTTTAAATTTCAAAGAGTTTTCCCATCCAATTGACACTTAACAACAATGTAGGTTTCAAACAACGTGTCCAAAATTAATGTACAAATAGCAAAGTTCAATTTGTAAGAACCTTGCTACATGTACACTTTTCTTTACACTTGCCACGTGACATTACCCAGTTGGACAGTTTAAATTTCAAATAGTTTTCCTATCCAATTAACACTTGACAACAGTGCAAGTGTCAAACAACGTGTTAAAAATCAGTGTACAAATAGCAAATTTCAATCGGTAAAAACCTTGCGACATGTACAGTATGGTGCACACTTCAGTTTACACTTTTCCACGTATCACTACCCTGTTGGACAGTTTAAATTTCAAACTATTTTCCCATACAATGGACACTTGACAACATTGCAAGTGTCAAACAATGTGTCAAAAATCGGTGTACAAATAGCAAAGTTCAATCGGTAAGAACCTTGTTGCAGGTACACTAAGGTGTACACTTTAGTTTACACTTTGCCACGCGACATTACCCTATTGGACAGTTTAGATTTCAAATAGTTTTTCCATCCAATTGGCACTTGAGAACAATGCAAGTGTCAAACAACGTGTCCAATATTAGTGTACAAATAGCAAAGTTCAATCGGTAAGGACATTGCTACATGTACACTATGGTGTACACTTTAGTTTACACTTTGTCACGTGACATTATCCGGTGTAAACTTTAGTTTACACTTTACCACGTGGCATTACCCTGTTGAATAGTTTAAATTCCAAATAGTTTTCCCGTCCTATTGACACTTGATAAAAATACAAGGGTCAAACGATGTGTCAAAACTCAGTGTAAGAATAGCAAAGTTCAATTGGTAAGGACCTTGCTACCTATATACTATGGTGTATAGTTTAGTTTACACTTTCCCATCCAATTAACACTTGGCTACAAAGCCAGTGTCAAACAACGTGTCCATAATCAGTGTACAATTAGCAAAGTTCAATCGGTAAGAGCTTTGCTTCATGTACACTATGGTGTACACTTTAGTTTACGCTATGCCACGTGAGATTACCTTGTGGGATAGTTTAAATTTAAAACAAATTTCACATCCAATTTACACTTGACAACAATGCAAGTGTCAAACAACGTGTCAAAAATCAGCGTACAAATAGCAAAGTTCAATCGTTATGAACCATGCTACACATACACTATGGTGTACACTTTAGTTTACACTTTGCCAAACGACATTACCCTATTGGACAGTTTAATTTTCAAGTAGTTTTCCTATCCAATTGACAGTCGACAACAGTGTAAGTGTCAAACAACGCGTTTAAAATCAGTGTACAAATATCAAAGTTCAACCGGCAAGAACCTTGCGACATGTACACTATGGTGTACACTATAGTTAACACTTTACCTCGTGACATTACCCTATTGGATAGTTTAAATTTCAAAAAGTTATTCCATCCAATTGACACTTGAAAACATTGCAAGTTTCAAACAACGCGTCCAAAATCAATGTACAAATAGCAAAGTTCAGTTGGTAAGAACCTTGCTACATGTACCATATGGTGTACACACTTTAGTTTTCACTTTGTCACGTGACATTACCCTGTTGGACAGTTTAAATTTCAAACTGCTTTCCCGTTCAATTGACACTTGACAACAATGCAAGTGTCAGACAACGTGTCAAAAATTAGTGTACAAATTGGAAAGTTCAATCGGTATGATCCATGCTACACATACACTATGGTGTACACTTTAGTTTACACCTTGCCACGTGACATTACCTTGTTGGACAGTTTAAATTTCAAATAGTTTTCCCATCCAATTGACACTTGACAACAGTGTCAAACAACATGTTAAAAATTAGTGTACAAATAGCAAATTTAAATCGATAAGAACCTTTCGACATGTACACTATGGTGTACACTTCAGTTTACACTTTTCCACGTGTCACTACCCTGTTGGACAGTTTAAATTTCAAACAGTGTTCACATACAATTGATACTCGACAACATTGTAAGTGTCAAACAATATGTAAAAAATCGGTGTACAAATAGTAGAGTTCAATCTGTAAGAACCTTGCTGCATGTACGCTAAGGTGTACAATTTAGTATACACTTTGCCACGTAATATTACCCTATTGGATAGGGTAAATCTAAAATAGTTTTTCCATCCAATTAGCACTTGAGAACAATGCAAGTGTCAAACAACGTGTCCAATATCAGTGTACAAATAGCAAAGTTCAATCGGTAAGGATCTTGCTACATGTACACTATGGTGTACACTTTAGTTTACACTTTCCCACGTGACATTATCCAGTTGGATAGCATGAATTTCAAACAGTTTTTCCATCCAATTGATACTTAAGAACAATGCGAATGTCAAATAATGTGTAAAAAATCGGTGTACAAATAGCAAAGTACAATCTGTAAGAACCTTGCTGCATGTACACTATGGTGTACACTTTAGTTTACACTTTGCCACGTGATATTACCCCGTTAAATAGTTTAAATTTCAAATAGTTTTCCAATTCTATTGACACTTGACAACAATACAAGAGTCAAACAACGTGTCAAAAATCAGTGTAAGAATAGCAAAGTTCAATTGGTAAGGACATTGCTACTTGTATACAATGGTGTACAATTTAGTTTACACTTTCCCATCCAATTAACACTTGGCTACAAAGCAAGGGTCAAACAACATGTCCATAATCAGTGTACAAATAGGAAAGTTCAATCGGTAAGAACTTTGCTTCATATACACTATGGTGTACACTTTAGTTTACACTATGCCACGTGACATTACCCTGTGGGACAGTTTAAATTTCAAACAATTTTTTCATCCAATTTACACTTAACAACAATGCAAGTGTTAAACAACATGTCAAAAATCAGTGCACAAATAGTAAAGTTCAATTGGTAAGAACCTCGCTACATGTACACTATGGTTTACACTTTTCCACGTGACATTACCTTGCTGGATAGTTTAAATTTCAAAAAGTTTTCGCATTCAATTGACACTTGACTACAATGCAAGTGTCAAACAACGTGTCAAAAATCAGTGTACAGATAGCAAAGTTCAATTGGTATGAACCATGCTACACATACACTATGGTGTACACTTTAGTTTACACTTTGACACATGACATTACCCTATTGGACAGTTTAAATTTGAAATAGTTTTCCCATCCAATTGACACTTGACAATAGTGCAAGTGTTAAATAACGTGTTAAAATTTAGTGTACAAATAGCAAAGTTCAATCGATAAGAACCTTCCAACATGTACACTATGGTGTACACTTTGGCACGTGACATTACCCTATTGGACAGTTTAACTTTCAAACTGTTTCCCCATCCAATTGATAGTTGACAACAATGCAAGCGTAGAACAACATGAAAAAATTAGTGTACAATTAGTAAAGTTCAATCGGTAAGAATCTTGCTACATTTACACTATGGTGTTCACACTTTAGTTTATACTTTGCCACGTGACATTATCCTGTTGGACAGTTGAAATTTAAAATAGTTTTTTAATCCAATTGACACTTGACAACAATGCAAGTGTTAAACAACGTGTCAAAAATCAGTGTACAGTTAGCAAAATTCAATCGGTAAGAACCGCGCTACATGTACACTATGGTGTACACTTTAGTTTACACTTTGCCACGTAACATTACCCTACTGGATAGTTTAAATTTCAAATAGTTTCCCATCCAATTGACACTTAACTACAATGCAAGTGTCAAATAACGTGTCAAAAATCAGTGTACAAATAGCAAAGTTCAACCAGCTAGAACCTTGCGACGTGTACACTATGGTGTACACTTTAGTTTACACTTTGCCCCATGACATTACTCTATGGGATAGTTCAAATTTCAAATAGTTTTTCCATCCATTTGACACTTTACAACAATGCAAGTTTCAAACAGTGCGTCCAAAATCAGTGTACAAATAGCAAAGTTCAATCGGTGAAAACCTTGCTACATGTACACAATGGTGTGCAAATATTAGCTTACACTTTGCCACGTGACATTACCCTGTTGGACAGTTTAAATTTCAAACAGTTTTCCCATTCAATTGACACTTGTCAACGATGCAAGTGTCAATCAACGTATTAAAAATCAGTGTACAAATAGCAAAGTTCAATCGGTATGAACCATTCTACACATACACTATGGTGTACACTTTAGTTTACACTTTGACACGTGACATTACCCTGTTGGACAGTTTTAATTTCAAACAGGTTTCCCTTGCAATTGACACTTGACAACAATGCAAGTGTCAAACAACATGTCAAAAATCAGTGTACAAATAGCAAAGTTCAATCGGTAAGAACCTTGCGACATGTACCCTATGGCATACACTTCAGTTTACACTTTTCCATGTGTCACTACCCTGTTGGATAGTTTAAATTTTAAACCATTTTCCCATCCAATTGACACTTGACAACATTGCAAGTGTTAAACAACATGTCAAAAATTGGTGTACAAATAACAAAATTCAATCGGTAAGAACCTTGCTGCATGTACACTAAGGTATACACTTTAGTTTTCACTTTGCCACGTGACATTACCTTATTGGACAGTTTAAATTTCAAATAGTTTTTCCATCCAATTGGCACTTGAGAACAATGCAACTGTCACATAACGTGTCAAATATCAGTCTACTAATAGCAAAGTTCAATCGGTAAGGACCTTGCTACATCTACACTATGGTATACACTTTAGTTTATGCGTTTCCACGTGACATTACCCTGTTAGACAGTATAAATTTCAAACAGTTTTCCCATCAAATTGTCACTTGACAACAATGCAAGCGTCAAGCATCGTGTCAAAAATCAGTGAACAAATTGCAAAGTTCAATCGGTAAGAACCTTGCTACCTGTACATTTTAGTTTACACTTTACAATGTGACATTACCCTATCGGACAGTTTATATTTCAAATAGTTTTTCCATCCAATTGGCACTTGAGAACAATGCAAGTGTTAAACAACGTGTCCAATATCGGTGTACAAATAGCAAAGGTCAGTCGGTCAGGACCTTGCTACATGTACACTATGGTGTACACTTTAGTTTACACTTTTCCACATGATATTACCCTGTTAGACAGTATAAATTTGAAAACATTTTCCCATTCAATTGACACTTGTCTATAATGCAAGTATCAAACAATGTGTCAAAAACCAATGTACAAATAGCAAAGTTCAATCGGTAAAAACCTTGCTACCTGTAGACTATGGTGTACACTTTAGTTTACACATTGCCATGTGTCATTACCCTGTTGGATAGTTTAAATTTCAAACAATTTTTCCATCCAATTGACACTTGTCAACATCACAAGTGTCAAACAACGAGTCAAAAGTCGATGTACAAAAAAAAAAGTTCAATTGGTAAGAGCCTGTTGTGTGTACACTATGGTGTACACTTTAGTTCACACTTTTCCACGTGACATTACCCTATTGGACACTATAAATTTAAAACATTTTTCCCATCCAATTGACACTTAACATCAATTCAAGTGTCAAAAATCAGTGTACAAATATCAATGTTCAATCGGTAAGGACCTTGCTACATGTACACTATGGTATACACACTTTAGTCTACACTTTACATCGTGACAATATCCTGTTGGGTAGTTTAAATTTCAAACATATTTTCCATCCAATTGACACTTGACAACAATGTAAGTGTCAAACAACGTGTCAAAGATCAGTGCACAAATAGCAAAGTTCAATCGGTAAGAACCTTGCTGTATGTACACTATGGTGTACACTTTAGTTTACACTTAGCCACGTCACATTATCCTATTAGACAATTTAAATTTCAAACAGTTTTCCCAACCAATTGACACTTGACTACAATGCAAGTGTCAAAAATCAGTGAATAAATATCATGTTCAATTAGTAAGGACCTTGCTACATGTACACTATGGTATACACAATTGACACTTGATAGTAATGCAACTGTCAAACAACGTGTCAAAAATCAGTGTACAAATACCAAAGTTCAATCGATAAGAACCTTGCTCCCTGTACACTATGGTGTATACTTTAGTTTACACTTTGTCACGTGTCATTACCCTTTTGGACAGTTTAAATTTCCAACAGTTTTCCCATCCAATTGACATTTGACAACATTGTAAGTGTCAAACAACGTGTCAAAAATCAATGTACAAATTGGAAAATTCAATCGTTAAGAACCTTACTGCATGTACACTATGGTGTACACTTTAGTTTACACTACGCCACGTGACATTACCCCATTGGACAGTTTAAATTTCAAACTGTTTTCCCATCCAATTGACACTTGACAACAATGCTAGTGCCAAACAACATGTCACAAATCAGTGTACAAATAGCAATGTTCAATCGGTAGGGACCTTGCTACATCTACACTACGATGTACACTTTAGTTTACACTTTGCCATGTGACATAACCCTGCTCGACAGTTTAAATTTCAAATAGTTTTTCCATCCAATTAATACTTGACAACAATGTAAGTGTCAAACAACGTGTCTAAAAATATGTGTACAAAAAGCAAAGTTCAATCGGCAAGAACCTTGCTACATGTACACTATGGTATATACTTTACTTTACACTTTGCCACGTGACATTATCCTGTCGGACAGTTTAAATCTCAAATAGCTTTCCCATCCAATTGATACTTGACAACAATACAAGTGTCAAACAACGTGTCGAAAATCAGTGTACAAGTAGCAAAGTTTAATTGGTGAGAACCATGCGACATGTACACTATGGTGTACACTTTAATTTACATTTTGCCATGTGACATTATCCTGTTGCGCAGATTAAATTTCAAATAGTTTTCCCTTCCAATTGACACTTGATAACAGTGCAAGTGTCAAATAGTGTGTCAAAAATCAGTGTACAAATATCAATGTTCAATCGGTAAGGACCTTGCTACATGTACACTATGGTGTACACTTTAGTTTACACTATTCCATTTGACCTTACCCTGTTAGACAGTATAAATTTCAAACAGTTTTTCCATCTAATTGACACTTGACAATGATATAAGTATCGAGAAGCGTGTCAAAAATTAGTGTACAAATAGCGAAGTTCAATCAGCAAGGACCTTGCTACATATTCACTATGGTGTAAATATTAGTTTAAACAGTGCCATGTGACATTACCCTGTTGGACAGTTTAAATTTCAAATAATTTTTCCATCGAATTGACACTTGACAACAATGAAAGTGTCAAACAACGTGTCCAAAATGAGTGTGCAAATAGCAAAATTCAATCGGTAAGGACCTTTCTACATGTATACTATGGTGTACACATTAGTTTACACATTGCCATGTGACATTACCCTATTGGACAGTTTGAATTTCAAATAATTTTTTCATCCAATTGAATCTTGACAACAATGCAAGTGTCCAACAACGTGTCCAAAATCAGTGTACAAGAAGTAAAGTTCAATCGGTAAGAACCTTGCTACTTGTACACTATGCTGTACACTTTACTTTGCACTTTGCCACGTGACATTACCTTATTGAACAATTTAAAGTTGAAACAGTTTTCCCATCCAATTGACACTTGAAAATAATGCAAGTGTCAAACAACGTGAGAAAAATCAGTGTACAAATAGCAAAATTCTATCGGAAAGGGCCTTGCTACATGTACACTACGGTGTACACTTTAGTTTCAACTTTGCCAAGTGACATTACCCTGTTGGATAGTTTAAATTTCAAATGGTTTTTCCATCCTACTAACACTTGACAAAAATGCAAGTTTCAAACAACGCGCCCAAAATCAGTGTGCAAATAGCAAAGTTCAATCTGTAAGAACCTTACTACATGTACACTATGGTATACACTTTAGTTTACACTTTACCACGTGACATTACCAAGTTGGACAGTTTATTTTTCAAACAATTTTTCCATCCAACTGACACTTGACAACAATGCAAGTTCCAAGCAACGTGTCCAAAATCAGTGTACAAATAGCAAAGTTCAATCGGTAAGGACATTGCTACATGTACAATATGGTGTACACTTTAGTTTACACTTTACCATGTGACATTACCCTGTTGGATAGTTTAAATCTTAATTAATTTTCCCATCCAATTGACATGTACACTATGGTGTACACTTTAGTTTACACTTCGCCACGTAACATTATCATGTTGGACAGTTAAAATTTCAAACAGTTTTCCCATCTAATTGATACTTAACAACAATGCAAGTGTCAAACAACATGTCAAAAATCAGTGTACAAGTAGCAAAGTTCAATTGGTGAGAACCATGCGACATGTACACTTTAGTTTACACTTTGCCACGTGACATTACCCTATTGCACAGATTAAATTTCAAATAGTTTTCCCTTTAAATTGATACTTGATAATAGTGCAAGTGTCAAACAGCGTGTCAAAAATTAGTGTACAAGTATTAATGTTTAATCGATAAGGACCTTGCTACATGTACACTATGGTGTACAGTTTAGTTTACACTATTCCATGTGACCTTATCCTGTTAGACAGTATAAATTTTGAACAATTTTCCCATCTAATTGACACTGGACAACAATGAAAGTATCAAGAAATGTGTCAAAATCCAGTGTACAAACAGTGAAGTTCAATCGGTAAGAACCTTGCTATATGTACACTACGGTGTACACACTTTAATCTACAATTTGCCACGTGAACTAGCCTATTGGATAGTTTGAATTTCAAACAGTTTTCATATCCAATTTACATTTGACAAAAATACAAGTGTCAAACAACGTGTCAAAAATTAGTGTACAAATAGCAAAGTTCAATCAGTAAGGACCTTGCTACATGAACACAACGGAGTACACTTTAGCTTACACTTTTCCACGTGACATTACCATGTTGGACAATTTAAATTTCAAACAGTTTTCCCATCCAATTGACACTTGACAGCAATGCAAGTGTTAAAAAACATTTCAAAAATTCGTGTGCAAATAACAAAGTTCAATGGTAAAGGCCTTGCTACCTGTACACTATGGTGTACGCTTTAGTTTACAATTTGCCACGTGACATTATCCAGTTGGTCCAGTTGGATAGTTTAAATTTCAAATATTTTTCCCATCCAATTGACACTTGACAACAATGCAAGTGTTAAACAACGTGTCAAAAATTAGTGTACAAATAGAAAAATTGAATCGGTTAAGATGTTGCTACATGTACAATATGGTGTAAACTTTAGTTTACACTTTGCCACGTGACATTACTCTATTGGACAGTTTAAATTTCAAACAGTTTTTACGTCCACTTGTTACTTGGCAACATTTCAAGTGTCAAACAACGTGTCAAAAATCAGTGTACAAATAGCAAAGTTCAATCGATAAGAACCTTGCAACTTGTACACTATGATGTACACTTTAGTTTACACTTTACCACGTGTCACTACCCTGTTGGACAGTTTAAATTTCAAATAGTTTTCCCGTCCATTTGACAATTGACAACAATGTAAGTGTCAAACAACATTTCAAAAATCAGTGTACAAATAACGAAATTCAATCGGTAAGGACCTTGCTACCTGTACACCATGGTGTACACTTTAGTTTATACTTTGCCACGTGACATTACCCAGTCGGATAGTTTAAATTTCAAATAGTTTTCCTATCCAATTGACACTTGGCAATGAAGCAGGTTTCAAACAACGCGTCCAAAATCAGTGTACAAATAGCAAAGTTCAATTGGTAAGAACCTTGCTACATGTACACTATGGTGTATACACTTTAGTTCACACTTTTCCACGTGACATTACCCTGTTGGATAGTTTAAATTTTAAACAGTTTTCCCATCCAATTGACACTTGACAAAAATGGTAGTGCCAAACAACGTGTCAAAAATCAGTGTACTAATAGCAATATTCAATCGGTAAGGACCTTGCTACATGTACACTACGGTGTACACTTTGCCACGTGACATTACCCTGTTGGATAGTATAAATTTCAAACAATTTTTCCATCCAATTGACACTTGACAACAATGCAAGTGTCAAACAACGTGTCGAAAATCTGTGTAGAAATAGCAAAGTTCAATCGATAAGGATCATGCTACATGTACACTTTAGTTTACACTTTGCTACGTGACGTTACTCTATTTGACAGTTTAAATTTCAAATAATTTTTCCATCAATTTAACACTTAAGAATAATGAAAACATCAAACAACGTGACAAAGATCAATGTACAAATAGCAAAGTTCAATTAGTAAGAACCTTACAACATGTACATTATGGTGTATACTTTAGTTTACACTTTGCCACGTGCCAGTACCCTATTGAACAATTTAAATTTTAAATAGTTTTCCCATCAAATTGACACTTGAAAACATTACAAGTGTCAAACAACGTGTCAAAAATTAGTGTACAGATAACGAAGTTCAATCGGTGAGAACCTTGCGACATGTACACTATGGTGTACACTTTAATTTACACTTTGCCACCTATCACTATCCTGTTGGACAACTTAAATTTCAAAGTATTTTCCCATCCAATTGACACTTAACAACAATGCAAGTGTCAAACAGTGAGTCAAAAATCAGTGCACAAATAGGAAAGTTCAATCGGTAAGAACCTTGCCACATGTACACTATGGTACACACACTTTAGTCTACACTTTGCCACGTGACAAATCCCTTTTGGACAGTTTAAATTTCAAACAATTTTCTCATCCAATTTACACTTCATAACAATGCAAGTGTCAAACAACGGGTCAAAAAAAGTGTACAAGTAGCAAAGTTCAATCGGTAAGAACCCTGCGACATGTACACTATGGTGTACACATTAGTATACACTGTGCCACGTGTCATTATCCTGTTGGACAGTATAAATTTCAAACATTTTTTTGATCCAATTGACACTTGACAACAATGCAAGTGTCAAACAACGTGTCAAAAATCGATGTACAAGTAGCAAAGTTCTATCGGTAGGAGCCTTGCTGTATGTACACTACGGTGTTCAAATTAGTTTACACTTTACCACGTGACATTACCCTGCTGGATAGTTTAAATTTTAAATAGTTTTCCCATCCAGTTATACTTGACAATAATGCAAGTGTCAAACAATGTGTGAAAAATCAGTGTAGAAATATCAGTGTTCCATCGGTAAGAACCTTGCTACATGTAAACTATGGTGTTCACACTTTAGTTTACACTTTTCCAAGTGATATTACCCTGTTAGATAGTATAAATTTATAACAATTTTCCCATCCAATTGACGTTTGATAACAATGCAAGTGTCACGCAATGTGTCAAAAATCAATGTACAAATGGCAAAGTTCAATCGGTAAGAACTTTGCTACATGTACACTATGCTGTACACTTTAGTTTACACTTTGCCACGTGTCGTTACCCTGTTGGACAATATAAATTTCAAACATTTTTCCAATCTAATTGACACTTGACAACAATACAAGTGTCAAACAACATGTCAAAAATTGGTATACAAATAGCAAAGTTCAATCGGTAAAAACCTTGCTGCATGTACACTATGGCGTATACACTTTTGTTTACACTTTGCCACGTGAAATTACCCTATTGGACAATTTAAATTTTAAACAGTTTTCCCATCCAATTGACACTTAACAACAATGCAAGTGTCAAACAACGTTTCAAAAATCAGTGTACAAATAGCAAAATTGAATCGGTAAAGACCTTGCTACATGTACACTTTGGTGAACACTTTAGTTTACACTTTACCATGTCACATTAACTATGTTGGAACGTTTAAATTTCAAAGATTTTCCCATCCAATTGACACTTGACAACAATGCAGTGTCATGTAACGTGTCCAAAATCAATGTATAAATAGCAAATTTCAATCGGTAAGAACCTTGCAATATGTACACAATGGTATACACTTTAGTTTACACTTTGCCACGTGTCATTGCCAAATTGGACAGTTTAAATTTCAAACAATTTTTCCATCCAATTGACACTTGACAACATTGCAAGGGTCAAACAAGGTGTCAAAAATCAGCGTACGAATAGCAAAGTTCAATTGGTAAGAACCTTGCGACATCTGCACTATGGTGTACACTTTAGTTTACACATTGCCACGTGTCACTACCCTGTTGGACAATTTAAATTTCAAGCAATTTTCTCATCCAATTGATACTTGGCAACATGCAACTGTCAAACAACATGTCAAAAATCAGTGTACAAATAGTAAAGTTCAATCGGTAAGAACCTTGCGACATGTACGCTATGGGGCACACTTTAGTTTTCACTTTGCCACGTGCCACTACCCTGTTGGACAGTTTAAATTTCAAACAGTTTTCCCATCCAACTGACACTTGAAAATAATGCAAGTGTCAAACAACGTGTCAAAAATCAGTGTACAAATAGCAAAGTTCAATCGGTAAGAACCTTGCTACATGTATACTATGGTGTTCACAGTTTAGTTTATACTTTGCCACGTGACAATATCCTATTCGACAGTTGAAATTTTAAATTGTTTTTCCAATCCAGTTGACACTTGACAACAATACAAGTGTTAAACAATGTGTCAAAAATCAGTGTACAAATAGCAAAGTTAGATCGGTAAGAACCTTGCGACATGTACACTATGGTGTACACTTTACTTTACACATTGCCGTGTGACATTACCCTGTTGGACATTTTAAATTTAAAATATTTTTCCCATCCAATTGACACTTGACAACAATGCAAGTGTCAAAAAACGTGTCACAAATCAGTGTACAAATATCAATGTTCAATTGGTAAGGACCTTGCCACATGTACACTATGGTGTACATTTTAGTTTACACTTTTCCACTGACATTACCCTATTCCACAGTGTAAATTTCAAACATTTTTCCCATCAATTTTTCACTTGACAACAATGCAAGCGTCAAGCTTCGTGTCAAAAATTAGTGTACAAATAGCAAAGTTCAATCGATAAGAACCTCGCGACATGTACACTGTGGTGTACACATTAGTTTACAGTTTGCCACGTGTCATTACCCTATTGGACAATATAAATTTCAATCATTTTCCCATCCTATTGACATTTGACAAAAATGCAAGTATCGAACAACGTGTCAAAAATCGATGTACAAGTAGCAAAGTTCTATCGGTAAGAACCTTGCTGCATGTACACTATGGTGTACAAGTTAGTTTTCACTTTGCCACGTGACATTACCATGCTGGACAATTTAAATTTTAAACAGTTTTCCCATCTAATTGACACTTGACAATAATACAAGTGTCAAACAACGTATCAAAAATTAGTGTACGAATATCAGTGTTCAACCGGTAAGAACCTAGCTACATGTACACAATGGTGTTCACACTTTAGTTTTCACTTTTCCACATGACATTACCTTGTTAGACAGTATAAATTAAAAGTAGGTTTTCCATCCAATTGGCATTTGATAAATATGCAAGTGTCACGCAACGTGTTGAAAATTAATGTACAAATAGCAACGTTCAATCGGTAAGAACCTTGCTACATGTACACTATGGTGCACACTTAAGTTTACACTTTGCCACGTATCGTTACCCTATTGGAAAGTATAAATTTCAAACATTTTTCCAATCCAATTGACACTTGACAACAATACAAGTGTCAAACAACGTGTCAAAAATTGGTGTACAAATAGCAAAGTTGAATCGGTAAGAAACTTGCTACATGTACACTATGGTGTATACACTTTAGTTTACACTTTGCCATGTGAAATTACCCTATTGGACAGTTTAAATTTTAAATAGTTTTCCCATCCAATTGACACTTGACAATAATGCAAGTGTCAAACAACGTTTCAAAAATCAGTTTACAAATATTAGTGTTCAATCGGTAAGAACCTTGCTACATGTGCACTATGGTGTTCAAACTTTAGTTTACACTTTTCCAAGTGATATTACCCTGTTAGATAGTATAAATTTATAAAAGTTTTCCCATCCAATTGACATTTGATAACAATGCAAGTGTCACGCAACGTGTCAAAAATCAATGTACAAATAGTAAACTTCAATCGGTAAGAGTTTTGCTACATGTACACTATAGTGTACACTTTAGTTTACACTTTGCCACGTGTCATTACCCTGTTGGACAGTATAAATTTCAAACATTTTTCCAATCTAAGTCACACGACTCCTTAATTATTCTTTTGCCAATTACTGGCTCTTCCAGGGCCACTATATTTGGCCTCATCTGTTTGAACATCTCTGCGAGTGCGTCCACTGAGAATGGTTCTTCGCTTTGTGCGACAACCTGAGTTTCTTCCCCATCTTGTACTACTCTGACAGGTCCATAGTTTCCTTCGTACATGAACTTTTCCACCGAGTTTGCTTCCGCGACAAAAGGCCTATGATCGGCCTGTACCACCTCTGCTTCGCCTTTGTCATTCCAAAAAATCAGGCATTGATGGAGTGACGAGGGTATACAGTGACTTTCGTGTATCCAATCTCTTCCTAGGAGCACATTGTAACTAGTAGGACCATCTATTACAAAGAAGACAGTGGTCCTAGTAGTCGTACCTATAGTTATGTCTAATGGCATAACTCCCTTAGCTGAAGTTGCTCCTCCATTGAAGCTAGTGAGGATGACTTCTGTAGGAATCATGTCACCCTCTGTTTTTGTGAACTTTCTCATCATCCTAGATGGAATAGTGTTTATAGCTGTTCCATTGTCGACAAGCACTTTTGCCACTGGGACGCCGTTAACTAGAGCTTTAACGTATAACGGCCTCAAGTGTTATGTCAATTTCATGGCTGGCCGTTTAAAAATAACCTTTTCGACAGCCTCTATTTCTACCTCTTGCTTGTTTTCTGTCGAATTATCCCCCTGTGATAAGTCGACGTGTAGTATGTCACGCTGATCCTCTGTCCCCTGAACTTCCTTCTTACTTTTTTCTAATGCTTCCTCATCAGTTATCCAACCTGTGGGAGGGGGCATTATTCTTGGAGGTGACCCATACTTTTCAGAACGAGACACTCTCTTCTTCCTTTTGGGTGTCCCGTA
>NW_019241471.1:74468-76375 GCF_002742605.1 Olea europaea var. sylvestris
GGCGCTTTAGGATGTGGCATTCCTTGTTACTGCCTCATCATCCATCCGTAGTTTCGTTGGAAACGCCTTTGTTGGGTCCTAGTCATCTCATCGAAGGGTATTGCCCTTCCTACGCTGTACTGGAATGAATGCCATACATTTGGCCGACGAGGTTGCGGCCTAAATGTTCTTTCAGTATCTGCTGGTCTGAACTGCCTTTCAAAAGGCGGTCCTCTATAGAATGATGTACCTTACCCTCTACCAGGCTGAATGTTTGGGAAGGAGGCAGGGCGATGAGGATGCTGCCATGTCCCTGGTTTCTCCGTATTTCCATTTACTTCCCTTTTACACCTTGCACACAGGACATCCTCGTCCTTTTTTGGTTCTTTTCCTTTGATTTGTTCAAAGACGCTGGGATGTGGTCTAGGATCTTCTTCTCCATCATCCATGACCAATTTGAATTTTGGTAACTTGTTCTTGAATCTAGATGTTACCATGTTTACTCCAAGTGACTGTGGGAAAGGATTCTCGTCCACTGCCATCTTTTTCTAATCATTGAACGTAATTCGTCCTGATTCAATAGCGTCCTGCAATACATGACGGAAAACCAAGCAATTGTTAGTCAGATGTGACCATGCATTATGCCATTTACAATATTTTTTACCCTTAATTTGTTCAGGGTTTGGCAATTTGTGCTTATTGCTCAACTTTATCTGCTTATCTCTATATAATTTATCGAATATAAGGTCAGCTTTGATCACGTCGAACGAGAACGTTCTAGCCTTTATGTTTCCATCCTTTATGGTCTCATCTCTGCCCGATGGTATAGGCTTGGCCATTATGGGACAAGTATATGTGTCCCCTTTGACCAATTTGGCCAAGCACATTTCGGCCTAATCGTATGACTCGTCGTCGATGGTATGAACGTCAAAATTTAGGTCTTTGTAATAAGTCCCTTTACTAGAATTTTTCATTTGTTCCTCTTCTCTTATCAGTCGCTCATACCTAATCACATTCGCACTCAACTGGAAAAGGTCAGGGAATTCCTTATCCTGGAACTTCTTTTTTAAATCGAAGCTCAAGCAGCCTTGAGCGATCTTGACAAATTCTTTTTCAGGCAGAGGTACAAAATACTTGCTTCTTGCTGTCTTGAACCTTTGGAGAAAACTTTCTGCCCATTCATTTGGCATTTGACGTAAATTCGCCAAATCGGCCAAAGTGACTTCAGACTCAGTTTTATAAAATTGAGCGTGAAACAAATGTTCTGATTGCTGCCATGTTTGAACAGAGTTCGCTGGCAAGTTGATGAACCAGGAGAAAGCTACTCCTGTTAACGAACTAGGGAAAAGCCTCATTTTATGGTAATCGGTTACATCACCACTTTGCAATGTGAATCGCCCTATGTGTTCTAGAGTAGACACCTCTCCTAAACCGGTAAACAATGAGAATTCTGGTACTTTGTACCCTCTAGGCCATGGATATGCTTGGTCTACCCAATCAGGACACGACTTTGTGTACGTTGGCCTGATGACGGGACGTACCCCAAAAGCCATCTGATCCTGTACAATTTCCATAATCTGGTTCCTCAACATGGCGTTGGGGTCATATGGGATTCCTATAGGCTGATTAACCGGTTGATTTGCATGAGGCCTGATATTTGTTCCTTGATTGGCAACGAAATTACCATAATTAGGGCCATTACCATTAGCCTGAACACCTGTTCCCTCATTAACACGTGGGGTCTGCTATTCATTGTTTAGGACATTATCTCTTATGCTTGGATTACCCCCCAAGTTAGGCGTACTACTATCATTGTTCTGATTTGGCATTGTAGTACCTCCTTGGTTTGAAGTAGAGGGACCAGAAAGCGATTCCACCCCTTGATTCGGATTTAGGACAGAGGGATTATGTCCCACAATTGTCCTGGT
>NW_019241471.1:76713-85360 GCF_002742605.1 Olea europaea var. sylvestris
CTCCCTGACTTGCTGCTTCCTTATCAGATCTCTAAGGTATATTGTTTCCCCTTTTGTACTTTCAACACCTAACACCACTATCCCACTGGGTGTGCCAAATTGTTTCGCGCGGGTTAGTCACTAACAATTAAAAAGGATCAGACGATTGTGTAAGGGACAAACCTCTTGAGACAAAGTCCCAAAGAGGGGTGTTCTTTTATTGGCGATGAACTTTACAATTGGAAATGAAAAACAATGTGCCTCCAAGGGGCGCAAGCACACGATTTACAGAAAGAAAAGTGTTTAAGTCTAAAAACTAAGGAAATGAAAATTACATATTCTCTGTTCGAGAGTTTTGGATTCGGTCCTTTGCTTCTATGTCCTTTCTCCCTTTTATACTTCATAGACGATCTCTTTGTGATTAACTACTCTAAAAACTGCTTGATCATCCTATAACTACCCACTTTCTTCGTAGTGGCCATTTTGTCATGAAAACTGCCTTTTAACTGCTGCCATTACCTTTCATCGTTCAACCGCTTTCGATTGAATTCCTTGTATTGTGGAACGTGATAGGGCTGCTTTAACAACTGCTTTGATAACTGCATTTCTTGATAACCACGACGCGTTATGTTTGTTGATACCTTGGGCGACTTGAAGGTTTGGGCGAGAATAGAGTAACAACTCTGGGCGACCGTATGACACTCTATTCGTTCAGATTCTGGGCGACTTGCAAACTTGGACGATGGCGTTACCGCATTCTTGGGCCCCCTTATTTGGGCCTTCACCTTGATTTGTTCGATTGGACTTCGTTCTTCGGGCTATCTGATTTGGGGATCCTCCAATTGGGCTTTACTCCTTGGGCTGTTCGATTTGGGCTAAATTTTTATGTGTCAACACAAGTGTCAAACAACGTGTCAAAAATTAGTGTACAAATAGCAAAGTTCAATCGGTAAGAACCTTGCTACATGTACACTATGGTGTTCACAGTTTAGTTTATACTTTGCCACGTGATATTATCCTGTTGGATAGTTGAAATTTCAAATGGTTTTTCCATCCAATTGACACTTGAGAACAATGCAACTGTCAAACAACGAGTAAAAAATCAGTGTACAAATAGGAATGTTCTATCGGTAAGAATCTTGCTACATGTGCACTATGGTGTACACACTTTAGTCTACACTTTGACACGTGACATATCCATGTTGAATAGTTTAAATTTCAAATAATTTTCCCATCCAATTGACACTTGACAACATTGCAAGTGTCAAACAATATGTCAAAAATAGATGCACAAATAGCAAAGTTCAATCAGTAAGAACCTTGTTGCATGTACACTATGGTGTAGACTTTAGATTAACTGTGCCACATGACATTGCCCAGTTTGATCGTTTAAATTTAAAATAGTTTTCCCATCCAATTGACACTCGGCAACAATGTAAGTGTCAAAAAACGTGTCACAAATCAGTGTACAAATATCAATGTTCAATCGATAAGGACCTTGTTACGTGTACACTATGGTGTACACTTTAGTTTACACTTTTTCATGTGACCTTACCCTGTTAGACAGTATAAATTTAAAATAATTTTTCCATCTAATTGACACTTGACAACAATGCAATTGTCAAGCAACGTGTCAAAAATCGGTGTACAAATAGCAAAGTTCAATCGGTAAGAACCTTTCTACATGTACACTATGCTGTACACTTTAGTTTACACTTTGCCACGTAATATTACCCTGCTGGACAGTTTAAATTTCAAACAGCTTTCCCATCCAATTGACACTTGACAACAATGCAAGTGTCAAAAATCAGTGTACAAATATCAATGTTCAATCGGTAAGGACCTTACTACATGTACACTATGGTGTACACACTTTAGTCTACACTTTGCCACGTGACATTATCCTGTTGGATAGTTTAAATTTCAAATAGTTTTCCCATCCAATTGACACTTGACAACAATGCAAGTGTCAAAAATCATTGTACAAAAATCAATGTTCAATCGATAACGACCTTGCTACATGTACACTATGGTGTACACTTTACTTTACACTTTTCCACATGACATTACCCTGTTGGACAGTTTAAATTTCAAACAATTTTCCCATCCAATTGACATTTGCCAACATTGCAAGTTTCAAAAATCAGTTTACAAATATCAATGTTCAATCGGTAAGGACCTTGCTACATGTATACTATGGTGTACACTTCAGTTTATACTTTTCTATGTGACATTACCCTGTTGGACTGTTTAAATTTCAAACAGTTTTCCCATCTAATTGACACTTGACAACAATGCTAGTTTCAAAAATCAGAGTACAAATATCAATGTTCAATCGGTAAGGACCTTGCTACATGTACACTATGATGTACACACTTTATTCTACACTTTGTAACATGAAAATAGCTTGATGGATTGTTTAAATTTCAGATAGTTTTCCCATCCAATTGACACTTGACAACAATGCAAGTGTCAAACAACGTGTCAAAAATTAGTGTACAAATAGGAAAGTTCGATCGGTAAGAACCTTGCTACATGTACACTGCGGTGTACACACTTTAGTCTACACTTTGCCACGTGACATATCCCTGTTGGACAGTTTAAATTTCGAATAGTTTTCTCATCCAATTGACACTTGACAATAATGCAAGTGTCAAATAATGGGTCAAAAATCAGTGTACAAGTAGCAAAGTTCAATCGGTAAGAACAGTGCGACATGGACACTATGGTGTACACTTTATTTTACACTTTGCCACGTGTCATTACCCTATTGGACAGTATAAATTTCAAATATTTTTCCCATCCAATTGACACTTGACGACAATGCAAGTGTCAAACAATGTGTTAAAAATTGGTGTACAAATAGCAAAGTTCAATCGGTAAGAACCTTGCTGCATGTACACTACAGTGTACAAGTTAGTTTACACTTTGCCACGTGACATTACCTTGCTAGACAGTTTAAATTTGAAACAGTTTTCCCATCCATTTGACACTTGACAATAATGCAAGTGTCAAACAACGTGTCAAAATTCAGTGTAAAAATATCAGTGTTCAATCGGTAAGAACCTTACTACATGTACACTATGGTGTTCACACCTTCGTTTACACTTTTCCACGTGACATTACCCTGTTTGACAGTATAAATTTAAAACAATTTTCCCATCCAATTGACATTTGATAACAGTTCTAGTGTCACGCAACGTGTCAAAAATCAATGTACAAATAGCAAAGTTCAATCAGTAAGAACCTTGCTGCATGTACACTACGGTGTACACTTTAGCTTACACTCTGCCACGTGTCTTTACCCCATTGGACAATATAAATTTCAAACAATTTTTTCATCCAATTGACACTTGAGAACATTGCAAGTGTCAAACAACGTGTTAAAAATTGGTGTACAAATAGCAAAGTTCAATCGGTAAGAACCTTGCGACATGTACACTATGGTGTACACTTTACTTTACACATTGGGACGTGACATTACCCTGTTGGACAGTTTAAATTTCAAATAGTTTTCACATCCAATTGACCCTTGGCAACAATGCAAGAGTCAAAAAATGTGTCACAAATCAGTGTACAAATATCAATGTTCAATCGGTAAGGACCTTGCTACATGTACACTTTAATTTACACTTTTTCACATGACATTACCTAGTTCGATAGTATAAATTTCAATCATCTTTCCCATCAAATTTTCACTTGAGACAACAATCCAAGCGTCAAGCATCGTGTCAAAAATCGTTGTACAAATAGCAAAGTTAAATCGGTAAAAATCTTGCTATATGTACACTATGGTGTACACTTTGGTTTACACTTTGCCACGTGACATTACCTGGTCGGATAGTTTAATTTTCAAATAGTTTTCCCATCCAATTGACACTTGACAACAAAGCAAGTGTCAAAAAACGTGTTACAAATCAGTGTACAAATATCAATGTTCAATCGGTAAGGACCTTGCTACATGCACGCTATGGTGTACACTTTAGTTTACACTTTTCCACGTGACATTACCCTATTACATAGTATAAATTTTAGACATTATAACCATCAAATTGTCACTTGAAAACAATGCAAGCTTCAAGCATCGTGTCAAAAATTAGTGTACAAATAGTAAAGTTCAATCGGTAAGAACCGTTCTACATATATACTATGGTGTACACTTTAGTTTACACTTTGCCATGTGTCATTACCATGTTGGACATTATAAATTTCAGACATTTTTCCCATCCAATTGAAACTTTTCGCAACCATGCAAGTGTCAAACAACATGTCAAAAATCGGTGTACAAATAGAAAAGTTCATTCGGTAAGAACCTTGTTACATGTACACTATGGTGTACACTTTAGTTTACACTTTGCCACGTGACATTACCCTGTTGGAAAGTTTAAATTTCAAATAGTTTTCCCATCCAATTGACACTTGACAACAATGCAAGTGTCAAACAACATGTCAAAAATCGGTGTACAAATAGAAAAGTTCATTCGGTAAGAACCTTGTTACATGTACACTATGGTGTACACTTTAGCTTACACTTTGCCATGTGTCTTTACCCCGTTGGACAGTATAAATTTCAATCATTTTTCCCTTCCAATTGACACTTGACAACAATACAAGTGTCAAACAACGTGTCAAAATCCGGTGTACAAATAGCAAAGTTCAATCGGTAAGAACCTTGCTACAAGTACACTATGGTGTATACAATTTAGTTTACACTTTGCCATGTGAAATTACCCTGTTGGACAGTTGAAATTTTAAATAGTTTTCCCATCCAATTGACACTTGACAACAATGCAAGTGTCAAACAACGTTTCAAAAATCAGTGTACAAATAGTAAAATTCATTCGGTAAAGTACAAATAGCAAAGTTCAATCGGTAAGAACCTTGCCACGTGACAATATCTTGTTGGACAGTTGAAATTTCAAATAGTTTTTCCATCCAATTGACACTTGAGAACAATGCAAGTGTCAAACAACGTGTCAAAAATTAGTGTACAAATAGGAAAGTGCAATCGGTAAGAACCTTGCTACATGTGAACTACGGTGTACACACTCTAGTCTACACTTTACCACGTGACATATCCCCGTTGGATAGTACAAATTTCTAATAGTTTTCCCATCCAATCGGCACTTGACAACAACACGAGCGTAAAACAACGGGTCAAAAATCAATGTACAAATAGCAAAGTTCAATCGGTAAGAACCTTGCGACATATACACTATGGTGTACACTTTAGTTTACACTTTGCCACGTGTCATTACCCTGTTGGACAGTATGAATTTCAGACATTTTTCCCCTTCCAATTGAAACTTGACAACGATACATATGTCAAACAGCGTGTCAAAAATCGGTGTACGAATAGTAAAGTTCAATTGGTAAGAACCTTGCTGCATATACACTATGGTGTACACTTTAGTTTACACTTTACCATGTGACATTACCCAGTTAGACCGTTTAAATTTCAAACAATTTTTTCATCTAATTGACACTTGACAACAATGCAAGTGTCAAAAAACGTGTCAAAAATCAGTGTACAAACGTCAATGTTCAATCATTAAGGACCTTACTACATGTACACTATGGTGTACACTTTAGTTTACACTTTTCCACATGACCTTACTCTATTCGTCAGTATAAATTTCAAGTAGTTTTCCCATCCAATTGACACTTGACAACAATGCAGTGTCATGCAATGTGTCAAAAATCAGTTTACAAATAGCAATGTTCAATCGGTAAGAACTTTGCTACATGTACACTATAGTGTACACTTTAGTTTACACTTTGCCATGTGACATTACCCTGTTGAACAGTTTAAATTTCAAATAATTTTCCCATCCAATTGACACTTGACAACAATGCACGTGTCAAGCAATGGGTTAAAAATCAGTTTACAAATAGCAAAGTTCAATCGGTAAGAACCTTCCTACATGTACACTATAGTGTTCACAGTTTAGTTTATACTTTGCCACGTGGCAATATCCTATTGGACAGTTGAAATTTCAAATGGGTTTCCATCCATTTGACACTTGAGAACAATGCAAGTGTGGAACAATGTGTCAAAAATCAATGTACAAATAGGAAAGTTCTATCGATACGAACCTTGTTACATGTACACTATGGTGTATACACTTTAGACTACACTTTGACACGTGACATATCCCTATTGGACAGTTTAAATTTCAAACAATTTTCCCTTCCAATTGACACTTGACAACATTGCAAGTGTCAAACAACGTGTAAAAAATCAGTTTACAAATAGCAAAGTTCAATAGGTAAGAACCTTGTTACATGTACACTATGGGGTAGACTTTAGTTAACACTGTGCCACGTGACATTACCCTGTTGGACAGTTTAAATTTAAAATAGTTTTTCTACCCAATTGACTCTTAACAACAATGCAAGTGTGAAGCAACGGGTCAAAAATTAGTGTACAAATAGCAAAGTTCAATCGGGAAGAACCTTGAGACATGTACACTATGGTTTACACTTTAGTTTACACTTTACAATGTGTCATTAACCTATTGGACAGTTTAAATTTGAAACAGTTTTCCCATCCAATTGGCACTTGAAAGCAATGCAAGTGTCAAACAACGCGTCAAAAATCGGTGTACAAATCGCAAAGTTCAATCGGTAAGAACCTTGCTACATGTACACTATGGTGTACACACTTTAGTCTACACTTTGCCACGTGACATTATCCTGTTGGACAGTTTAAATTTCAAACGGTTTTCCCATCCAATTGACACTTGACAACAATACAAGTGTCAAACAACGTCTCAAAAATCAGTGTACAAATAGCAAAGTTCAATCGATAAGAAACTTGCGACATGTACACTATGGTGTACACACTTTAGTCTACACTTTGCCACGTGACATTATCCTGTTGGACAGTTTAAATTTCAAACGGTTTTCCCATCCAATTGACACTTGACAACAATACAAGTGTCAAACAACGTCTCAAAAATCAGTGTACAAATAGCAAAGTTCAATCGATAAGAAACTTGCGACATGTACACTATGGTGTACACACTTTAGTCTACACTTTGCCACGTGACATTATCCTGTTGGACAGTTTAAATTTCAAACGGTTTTCCCATCCAATTGACACTTGACAACAATACAAGTGTCAAACAACGTCTCAAAAATCAGTGTACAAATAGCAAAGTTCAATCGATAAGAAACTTGCGACATGTACACTATGGTGTACACACTTTAGTCTACACTTTGCCACGTGACATTATCCTGTTGGACAGTTTAAATTTCAAACGGTTTTCCCATCCAATTGACACTTGACAACAATGCAAGTGTCAAACAACGCGTCAAAAATCGGTGTACAAATCGCAAAGTTCAATCGGTAAGAACCTTGCTACATGTACACTATGGTGTACACACTTTAGTCTACACTTTGCCAAGTGATGTTATCATATTGGATAGTTTAAATTTCATGCAGTTTTCCCATCCAATTGATTCTTGACAACAATACAAGTGTCAAACAACGTCTCAAAAATCAGTGTACAAATAGCAAAGTTCAATCGATAAGAAACTTGCGACATGTACACTATGGTGTACACTTTAGTTAACACTTTGCCACGTGTCATTTCCCTGTTGGACAATTTAAATTTCAACCAATTTTCCCATCCAATTGAAACTTGACAAAATTACAAAGGTCAAACAACGTGTCAAAAATCGGTGAACAAATAATAAAGTTCGATCGGTAAGAACCTTGCTGCATGTACACTATGGTGTACACTTTAGTTTACACTTTCCCACGTGACATTATCTTGTTAGACAGTTTGAAATTCAAATTGTTTTCCCATCCAATTTACACTCAACAACAACGCAAGTGTCAAAAAACGTGTCAAAAATCAGTGTACAAATTGCAAAATTCAATCGGTAAGAACCTTACGACATGTACACTGTGGTGTACACTTTAGTTTACACTTTGCCACGTGTCATTAACCTGTTAGACAGTTTTAATTTCAAACAATTTTCCCATACAACTGACACTTGACAACAATGCAAGTGTCAAACAATGTGTCAAAAATCGATGTACAAATAGCAGAGTTCAATTGGTAAGAACCTTGTGACATGTACACTATGGTGTACACTTTGGTTTACACTCTGCCACGTGTCGTTTGCCTATTGGACAACTTAAATTTCAAACAATTTTCCCTTCCAATTGACACTTGACAACATTGCAAGTGTCAAACAACGTGTAAAAAATCGATTTACAAATAGCAAAGTTCAATAGGTAAGAACCTTGTTCCATGTACACTATGGGGTAGACTTTAGTTAACACTGTGCCACGTGACATTACCCTGTTGGACAGTTTAAATTTAAAATAGTTTTTCTACCCAATTGACTCTTAACAACAATGCAAGTGTGAAGCAACGGGTCAAAAATTAGTGTACAAATAGCAAAGTTCAATCGGGAAGAACCTTGAGACATGTACACTATGGTGTACACTTTAGTTTACACTTTACAATGTGTCATTAACCTATTGGACAGTTTAAATTTGAAACAGTTTTCCCATCCAATTGGCACTTGAAAGCAATGCAAGTGTCAAACAATGCGTCAAAAATCGGTGAACAAATCGCAAAGTTCAATCGGTAAGAACCTTGCTGCATGTACACTATGATGTACTCTTTAGTTTACACTTCCCCACATGACC
>NW_019241471.1:87833-89722 GCF_002742605.1 Olea europaea var. sylvestris
GCTGCATGTACACTATGATGTACACTTTAGTTTACACTTTGCCACGTGACATTACCCTATTGGACAGTTTAAATTTCAAATGGTTTTTCCATCCAATTGACACTTGAGAACAATGCAAGTGTCAGAAATTTGTGTACAAATATCAATTTTCAATCGGTAAGGACCTTTGTAACGCCCCGACCCGCATGGACGGAAATGTCACTCAACCGTTGTACCTTAGCCGTAAAGTTAGTTCAATAAATTTTTAGTAGAAGGTATAAAGATTAAAATTTTAGAATTTAATTAATGAATTTTCTTTTTTTTTTATTTAAACAATAATTCCAGTTCTAAAAGAAAACAATTTCAAAATGTTTTTTTTGAATGGGTTCCAAGCATGTAACGACTATTGACGTGAAATTTTGGCAAAACTTAAAAACTAATGTTGCTGTTCCAGTTTTTGTCTCAAACGGTAATTGTCAAAATAAATTTGTTTTCATAGCTACCGACCTTGAAACTTCATCAAATTTTAATATAAGGTAGTAAACTCCTTATAATATGACATATTCAAAAATTAGCTTCCGTCGACATCATATGGGGTATTAAAATATTTTTCAAAACTCAACAACGACCCGGTTGAAAGGTAAACCGGTGCAGTTCACTTAAAATGACATATAAAATTTCACCGATGTCAAAACCACATGATTTCAAGTTTATTCAGTAGCTAATCCATGAGACTATCAAATCCAATTGGTTTCATACTAAAATTCCAAGTAACGATTAAGTTATGAATTTTTGAAAACAAGGGTAGAAGCTGAAAAATAGAGATAGCACTCAGCACAGTTTACTTTATGTGACATATAACCTTTTACCGATATTGGATTGACATGATTCCAATTTTATTCAGTATCTAATTTATTATTCTATCCAATCCAATTTGTTTTGTATAAAAATATCAAGTAACAAAAGAGTTATGATTTTTTTAAAGATGAGGCAGAAACTGAAATTTCTGAAGAGACATCAAAACTTTAAGTGGCTAACTTTTTTTTTATACGGTGATTTGTAAATTTATTTCCTATGACTCATATCTACTTTCAAACATAATTTATTCATAATGAGTATTCATAAAATAGATCCACACAATATTCATAGGAATCAAATTTAAAGAAAGTGTAAACATCTCAAAATCAACTAAAGATGTAAATCACCGACTTCTCCATGTCATGTTGCATCATCCTTTACCATCATCTACGCTCCAAAGAAAATTCATTCAACCTATAGGAAGGGAATTAACCCATGAGTTTGAAACTCAATAGATATCATCGGTGCAATTCGTTATCAAATTAGAAATTCCAAACTATAGATTCATACCGTCGCACGTAGATGAATTTCCGGCAAAATCCAATTACTATAGCATTATCATAACACGTAGAGCTGGAGAATGATCATTCAAACTGTTGTAGTGCCAAAGCACTATATCCGAAGGTACCATTTCATTTAAATACTTATCGAAAAATCAGATTTGAAAACGAATGAACACTTGCACTTCTACCTACCTTGAATTTTCTTGGATAAAAGAACAAAATGTATAGAAAGCCTTCCTTCTTCTCACCCTTGTTATTTCTTAAACTTAACTTGATATGAAATATATATATATTTTTTAGAGAAAATGAGATGAAATTCGGATTTGAAGAGGAGTGTAATGAAAAAGTGACCTTCCACTTCTATAACCTTTCTTTTTAATGAAAAATTAAGTGGGGGAGTTGTATTATCATTAAATTTATTAAACTTAGTTTTTAACTAAGAATTTGAAGAGTCTCTAAGCCATAAAAAGAATTCATATGAAAGTTTTATAAAAAAACATCTACATGGTGATTCGAACCTGGGTTGCCTATATGAAATACCATGTAGAT
>NW_019241471.1:89791-97649 GCF_002742605.1 Olea europaea var. sylvestris
ATAGTTTAAATTTCAAACAGTTTTCCCATCCAATTGACACTTGACAACAACGTAAGTGTCAAACAACATGTCAAAAATCAGTGTACAAACAGCAAAGTTCAATCGGTAAGAACCTTACGACAAGTACACTATGGTGTACACTTTAGTTAACACTTTTCCACGTCACATTACCCTATTGGACAGTTTAAATTTTCAACAATTTTCCCATACAACTGACACTTGACAACAATATAAGTGTCAAAAACGAGTCAAAAATCAGTGTACAAATATCAATGTTCAATCGGTAAGGACCTTACTACATGTACACTATAGTGTACACTTTAGTTTACACTTTTCCACGTGACATTACCCTGTTAGACAGTATAAATTTCAAATGATTTTCCCATCAAATTGTCACTTGACAACAATGCAAGCGTTAAGCATTGTGTCAAAAATCAGCGTACAAATAGCAAAGTTCAATCGATAAGGACCTTGTTGCATGTACACTATGGTGTACGCATTAGTTTACACTTTGCTACATGACATTACCCTGTTGGATATCAAAAATCAGTGTTCAAATAGCAAAGTTCAATCGGTAAGGACCTTGCTACATGTACACTATGGTGTACACTTTAGTTTATACTTTGCCACATGTCATTACCCTGTTGGACAGTTTAAATTTCAAACATTTTTCCCATCCAATTGACACTTGACAACAATGCAAGTGTTAAGCAACATGTCAAAAATCGGTGTACAAATAGCAAAATTCAATCGATAAGAACCTTGCTGCATATACACTATGCTGTACACATTAGTTTACACTTTGCCACTTGACATTACCCTGTTCGACAGTTTAAATTTCAAACAGTTTTCCCATCCAATTGACACTTGAGAACAATGTAAGTGTCAAACAACGTGTCAGAAATCAATATACAAATATCAATGTTCAATTGGTAAAGACCTTGCTACATGTACACTATGGTGTACACTTTAGTTTACACTTTTCCACGTGACCTTACCTGTTAGATACTATAAATTTCAAATAGTTTTCGATTCAATTGACACTTAACAACAATGCAAGTGTCAAGCAACGCGTAAAAAATCAGTGTACAAATAACAAAGTTCAATCGGTAAGAACCTTGCTACATGTACACGATGGTGTACACTTTAGTTTACACTTTGCCACATGACATTACCCTATTGGACAGTTTCAATTTCAAATAGTTTTCCCATCCTGTTGACACTTGACAACAATGTAAGTGTCAAACAACATGTCAAAAATTAGTCTACAAATATCAATGTTCAATCGGTAAGGACCTTGCTACATGTACACTATGGTGTACACTTTAGTTAACATTTTTCCACGTGACATTATCATGTTTGACAGTATAAATTTCAAACAGCTTTCCTATCCAATTGGCACTTAACAACTATGCAAGTGTCGAGCAACGTGTCAAAAATCAGTGTACAAATAGCAAAGTTCAATCAGTAAGAACCTTGCTACATGTAAACTATGGTGTACAATTTAGTGTACATGTTGCCATGTGACATTACCCTATTGGATAATTTAAATTTCAAACAATTTTTCCATCCATTTGACACTTGAGAACAACGCAAGTGTCAAACAACGTGTCAAAAATTAGTGTAGAAATAGAAAAGTTCAATCGGTATGAACCTTAGTACATGTACACTATGGTGTACACACTTTAGTCTACACTTTGCCATGTGACATATCCCTGTTGGAGAGTTTAAATTTTAAACCATTTTCCCATCCAATTGACACTTGACAACAATGCAAGTGTCAAACAACGAGTCAAAAATCAGTGTATAGATAGCAAAGTTCAATCGGTAAGAACCTTGCGACATGTACACTATGGTGTACACTTTAGTTTATACTTTACCATGTGTCATTACCCTGTTGGATAGTATAAGTTTCAAACAATTTTTCCATCCAATTGACACTTGACCACAATGCAAGTGTCAAAAAACGTGTTAGAAATCAATGTACAAATAGCAAAGTTCAATCGTAAGAACCTTGCTTCATGTACACTATGGTGTACACTTTAGTTTACACTTTGCCACGAGACATTGCCCTTTCTGACAATTTAAAATTCAAATAGTTTTCCTATCTAATTGACATTGGGAAACAATGCAAGTGTCAAAAAACGTGTTAGAAATCAATGTACAAATAGCAAAGTTTAATCGTAAGAACCTTGCTTCATGTACACTATGGTGTACACTTTAGTTTATACTTTACCATGTGTCATTACCCTGTTGGATAGTATAAGTTTCAAACAATTTTTCCATCCAATTGACACTTGGCCACAATGCAAGTGTCAAAAAACGTGTTAGAAATCAATGTACAAATAGCAAAGTTTAATCGTAAGAACCTTGCTTCATGTACACTATGGTGTACACTTTAGTTTATACTTTACCATGTGTCATTACCCTGTTGGATAGTATAAGTTTCAAACAATTTTTCCATCCAATTGACACTTGGCCACAATGCAAGTGTCAAAAAACGTGTTAGAAATCAATGTACAAATAGCAAAGTTTAATCGTAAGAACCTTGCTTCATGTACACTATGGTGTACACTTTAGTTTATACTTTACCATGTGTCATTACCCTGTTGGATAGTATAAGTTTCAAACAATTTTTCCATCCAATTGACACTTGGCCACAATGCAAGTGTCAAAAAACGTGTTAGAAATCAATGTACAAATAGCAAAGTTTAATCGTAAGAACCTTGCTTCATGTACACTATGGTGTACACTTTAGTTTACACTTTGCCACGAGACATTGCCCTTTCTGACAATTTAAAATTCAAATAGTTTTCCTATCTAATTGACATTGGGAAACAATGCAAGTGTCAAACAACCTGTAAAAAATCAGTATACAAATAGCAGAGTTCAATCGTTATGAACCTTGCTATGTCTACACTATGCTGTACACTTTAATTTACACTTTGCCACATGACATTACCTTGTTGGACAGTTTAAATTTCAAACTATTTTTTTCCATTCAATTTACACTTGAAAATAATGCAAGTGTCAAAAATTAGTGTACAAATAGCGAAGTTCAATCGGCAAGAACCTTGCTACAAGTACACTATGGTGTACACACTTTAGTCTACACTTTGCCACGTGATATTACCCTATTGGACAGCTTAAATTTCAAACACTTTTCCCATCCAACTGACACTTGACAACAATGCAAGTGTCAGACAACGTGTTAAAAATTGGTGTACAAATAGCAAAGTCCAATCAGTAATAACCTTGCTATATGTACACTATGGTGTACACTTTTGTTTACACTACGCCATGTGACATTACCCTATTGGAAAATTTAAATTTCAAGCAGTTTTTCCATCCACTTGACACTTGATAACAATGCAAGTGTCAATCAGCGTAGCAAAAATCATTGTACAAATAGCAAAGTTCAATCAGTAAGAACCTTGCTACATGTACACTATCGTGTACACACTTTAGTTTACACTTTACCACGTGACATTACTCTGTTGGACAGCTTAAATTTCAAACAACTTTCCCATCCAATTGACACTTAACAACAATACAATTGTCAAACAACGTGTCAAAAATCGTGTACAAATAGCAATGTTCAAATAATTTTTCCATCCAATTGACACTTGGCAACAATGCAAGTGTCAAACAACATGTCAAAAATCAGTGTACAAATAGGAAATTTCAATCGCTAAGGACCTTGCTACATGTAAACTATGGTATACACTTTAGTTTACACTTTCCCATCCAATTGACACTCGACTAGAAAACAAGTGTCAAACAATGTGTCCAAAACCAGTGCACAAATAACAAAGTTAAATTAGTAAGAACCTTACTACATGTATACTATGGTGTACACTTTAGTTTACGCTTTGCCACGTGACATTACCCTATTGGACAGTTTAAATTTCAACCAGTTTTCCCTTCCAATTGACACTTGACAATAATGCAAGTGTCAAACAACTTATCAAAAATCAGTGTACAAATATCAATGTTCAATCAATAAGGACCTTGCTACATGTACACTAGAGTGTACACTTTAATTTACACTTTTCCACGCGACATTACCCTGTTAGACAGTATAAATTTCAAACAATTTTCCCATCAAATTGACACTTGACAACAATGCAAGTGTCAAGCAACGTGTCAAAAATCAGTGTACAAATAGAAAAGTTCAATCGGTAAGAACCTTGCTACATGTACACTATGGTGTACACTTTGCCACGTGACATTACACTGTTGGATAGTTTAAATTTCAAATAGTTTTCCCATCCAATAGTCTCTTGGCAACAATGCAAGTGTCAAACAACATGTCAACAATCAATGTACAAATGGCAGAGTTCAATAGATTAGGACCTTACTACATGTATACTATGGTGTACACTTTAGTTTACCCTTTGCCACGTGACATTACCCTGTTGGATAGTTTAAATTTCAAACAATTTTTCTATCTAATTGACACTTGACAACAATGCAGGTTTCAAACAAGGCGTCCAAAATCAGTGTACAAATAGCAAAGTTCAATTGGTAAGAACCTTCCTACATATACACTATGGTGTACACATTTTAGTTTACACTGCCACGTGACAATGCCATGTCGAACAGTGTAAATTTCAAACATTTTTCCCATTCAATTGACACTTGACAACAATGCAAGTTTTAAACAACGTGTCAAAAATCAGTGTAGAAACAGCAAAGTTCAATCGGGAAGAACCTTGCTACATGTACACTATGGTGTAAACACTTTAGTTTACACCTTGCCATGTGAAAATACCTGTTAGACAGCTTAAGTTTCAAACAGTTTTTCCATCCAATTGACACTTGACAACAGTGCAAGTGTCAACAACGTGTCGAAAATCTATGTACAAATAGCAAAATTCAATCGGTAAGGACCTTGCTACATGTACACTATGGTTTACACTTTTGTTTGTACTTTGTCACGTGACATTACCCTGTTGGACAATTGAAATTTCAAACAATTTTCCCATCCTTTTGACACTTGACAACAATGCAAGTGTCAAACGTGCCCCAAAATTTGTGTACAAATAGCAATGTTCAACCGGTAAGAACCTTGGTACATGTACACTATGGCGTACACTATAGTTTACACTTGCCAGGTGACGTTACCCTATTGAACAGTTTAAATTTTAAACAGTTTTCTCATCTAATTGACACTTGACAACAATGCATGTGTCAAACAACGTGTCAAAAATCAGTATATTAATAACAAAGTTCATACATTTTTCCCATACAATTGACACTCGACAACAATGCAAGTTTCAAACAACGTGTCAAAAATAAGTGTTCAAATAGTAAAGTTCAGTCGGTAAGAACCTTACTACATGTATTCTATGGTATACACTTTGCCACGTGACATTACACTGTTGGATAGTTTAAATTCCAAATAGTTTTTTCATCCAATTGACACTTGAAAACTATGCAAGTGTCAAACAACGTGTCAAAATCAGTGTACAAATAGCAAAATTCAATCGGTAACGACCTTGCCACATGTACACTTTTGTTTACACTTTGCCACGTGACATTACCCTGTTGGACAGTTGAAATTTCAAATAGTTTTCCCATCCAATTGACACTTGACAACAATAAAAGTGTCTAACAACGTGACAAAAATTGGTGTACAAATAGCAAAGTTCGAACAGTTTTTCCATCCAATTAGCGCTTGACAACAATGCAAGTGTCAAACAACGTGTCAATAATCAGTGTACAAATAACAAAGTTCAATTGGTAAGGACCTTGCTACATGTAAACTATGGTGTACACTCTAGTTCACACTTTCCCATCCAATTGACACTCGACTACAAAGCAAGTGTCAAACAACGTGTCCAAAACCAGTGTACAAATCGTAAAGTTAAATCAGTAACAACCTTGCTACACGTACACTATCATGTACACTTTAGTTTACGCTTAGCCATTTGACATTACCTTGTTGGACAGTTTAAATTTCAAACTGTTTTTCCATCCAGTTGATACATGACAACAATGCATGTGCCAAACAACCTATCAAAAATCATATAAAAATATCAATGTTAAATCAATAAGGACCTTGCTACATGAATACTATGGTGTACACTTTAGTTTACACTTTTCTACGTGACATTACCTTATTGGACAGTGTAAATTTCAAACAATTTTCCCATCCAATTGACACTTGACAACAATACAAGTGTTAAGCAACGCGACAAAAATCAGTTTACAAATAGCAAAGTTCAATCGGTAAAAACCTTGCTACATATACACTACAAAGTACACTTTCATTTACACTTTGCCATGTGACATTACCGTGCTGGACAATATAAATTTCAAAAAGTTTTCCCATCCAATTGACACTTGTAAACAACGCAAGTGTCAAACAACGTGTCCAAAATCAGTGTACAAATAGCAAAGTTCAGTCGGTAAGAACCTTGCTACATATACACTTTGTGTACACACTTTAGTTTACACTTTGGCACGTGACATTACCCTGTTGGATAGTTTAAATTTCAAACAGTTTTTCGATCCAATTGACACTTGGCAACAATGCAAATGTCAGACAAGCTATCAAAAATCAGTGTACAAATATCAATGTTCAATCAGCAAGGACCTTGCTACATGTACACTATGGTGTACACTTTAGTTTACACTTTTCCACGGACATTACCCTTTTAGATAGTATAAAGTTCATACATTTTTCCCATACAATTGACACTTGACAACAATGCAAGTGTCAAACAACGTGTCAAAAATAAGTGTACAAATAGTAAAGTTCAGTCGGTAAGAACCTTGCTACATGTACACTATGGTATACACTTTGCCACGTGACATTACACTGTTGGATAGTTTAAAAAATTTCAAATAGTTTTCCCATCCAATTGAAACTTGAAAACAATGCAAGTATCAAACAACGTGTCAAAATCAGTGTACAAATAGCAAAATTCAATCGGTAAGGACCTTGCCACATGTACACTATGGTGTACACTTTTGTTTACACTTTGCCATGTGATATTACCCTGTTGGACAGTTTAAATTTCAAACAGTTTTCCCATCCAATTGACACTTGACAACAATACAAGTGTCTAACAACATGACAAAAATCGGTGTACAAATAGCAAAGTTGAAACAGTTTTTCCATCCAATTGGCGCTTGACAACAATGCAAGTGTCAAACAACGTGTCAAAAATCATTGTACAAATAACAAAGTTCAATCGGTAAGGACCTTACTACATGTAAACTATGGTGTACACTTTAGTTTACACTTTCCCATCCAATTGACACTCAACTACAAAGCAAGTGTCAAACAACGTGTCCAAAACCAGCATACAAATAGCAAAGTTAAATCAGTAACAACCTTGCTACATGTACCCTATGGTGTAGACTTTAGTTTATGCTTAGCCACGTGACATTATCCTGTTGGACAGTTTAAATTTCAAACTGTTTTTCCATCCAATTAATACTTGACAAAAATGCATGTGTCAAACAACCTATCAAAAATGATATACAAATATCAATGTTAAATCAGTAAGTACCTTGCTACATGTACACTATGGTGTACACTTTTCCACGTGACATTACCTTGTTAGACAATGTAAATCTCGAACAGTTTTCCCATCCAATTGACACTTGACAACAATACAAGTGTCAAGCAATGTGTCAAAAATCAGTTTACAAATAGCAAAGTTCAACCAGTAAGAACCTTGTTACATGTACACTACGGAGTACACTTTACTTTACATTTTGCCATGTGACATTACCCTACTATGTAACGCCCCGACCCCTAGTGGACCGGAACCCTACTTACTTTACTTAACTTAACCGGTGGTTTAGTAACAAGTGTATACATTTTAGCGGAAGCTTACATCTT
>NW_019241471.1:98053-104820 GCF_002742605.1 Olea europaea var. sylvestris
CCATTTGACATACAAACATTAACATGAATCGAAACTTATAACTTAACATGATTAAACACATTGCACCTCTACCTACCTTGATTGATGCTTTTAAAACTTTGAAAACTTGGATTGATAACTTCGATGAAACTTAGATGTTGAAAGAAATGCACTAATTGGATATTTAAAAACTGTTGAGAATTGATGCTTGAAAACACTTCTTAAACTTCTAGAAAAAATAGTTTTCCTCCCTCTCTTTTCTCTCTTGGAAACTCTTTCTTTAATATGTAAAAGCTCTTGCTTTTGGTGTGAGAAAAATAAGTGAAATGAGGTCTCTATTTATAGGTAAATATCCCATAACTTAAAGCAAATGAAGGGTCAAATTTCATTTAAGAGAGAAAACATGGGTGCCATTTAAGTTTGAGGTTAAATGCTTCAATTTAATGGGGTTTTCATTGCTAAAAACGTGGGTGGCTCTTTGAGAAAATAATTGATGAAAATGAATATTTAAATTCTAGAGAAAAACGAGAATTTTCATTTCAGGCAGTTTCGGTCGACCGGTTGTAGTCCGGTTGACACTGCACAGCCTTTAGTATTTCTATCATAACTTCTTCTCCCAATATCTGATTGAGATAATTCAAAGTGTTACAACTTTTATTCAGATATAATTTTCCAAATCGAATGTTTCCTATGTCCAAAATGGGTCTCAAATGAGACTAAAAATCTGAAGTATTCTTTAGTCATCCAATATTCATGTCTTAGTGCCACTAAGGTGTTTAGAATTATTTGGAGTTCTACATACTGGACAGTATAAATTTTAAAAAGTTTTCCCATCCAATTGACATTTGAAAACAACACAAGTGTCAAACAACGTGTCCAAAATTAGCGTACAAATAGGAAAGTTCAGTCGGTAAAAACCTTGCTACATGTACACTTTGTGTACACACTTTAGTTTACACTTTGCCACGTGACATTATCCTGTTGGATAGTTTAAATTTTAAACAATTTTCCCATCCAATTGACACTTGACAACAATGCAAGTGTCAAACAACCAATCAAAAATTAGTGTACAAATATCAATGTTCAATCAGTAAGGACCTTACTACATGTATACTATGGTGTACACTTTAGTTTACACTTTTCCATGCGACATTACCCTTTTAGACAGTATAAATTTCAAACAGTTTTTCCATCCAATTGACACTTGACAACAATTCAAGTGTCAAGCAACGTGTAAAAAATCACTGTACAAATGGCAAAGATCAATCGGTAAGAACCTTGCTACATGTACACTATAGTTTACACTTTTCCATGTGACATTACACTGTTGGACAGTTTAAATTTCAAATAGTTTTCCCATCCAATTGACACTTGACAACAATGCAAGTGTCAAATAAAATGTCAAAAATCAGTGCACAAATAGTAAAGTTCAATCGGTAAGGTCCTTGCTACATGTACACTATGGTGTACACTTTAGTTTACCCTTTACCACGTGACATTACCCTATTGGATAGTTTAAATTTCAAACAGTTTTTCAATCCATTTGACAGTTGACAAAAATGCAGGTTTCAAACAACGCTCCAAAATCAGTGTACAAATAGTAAAGTTCAATTGGTAAGAATCTTGCTACATGTACACTATGGTGTACACACTTTAGCTTACATTTTGCCGCGTGACATTGCCCTGTTGGACAGTTTAAATTTCAAACAGTTTTTCCATTCAATTGACACTTGACAACAATGCAAGTTTTAAACAACTTGTCAAAAAGCAATTTACAAATAACAAAGTTCAATCGGTATGAACCATGCTACATGTACGCTATGGTGTATACTTTAGTTTACAAATTACCACGTGACATTACCCTACTGGACAATTTAAATTTCATATAGTTTTCCCATCCAATTGGCACTCGACAACAATACAAGTGTCAAACTAGGAGACAAAAATCAGTGTACGAGAAAAAAAGTCCGATCAGTAGGAACTTTGCTAAATATACACTATAGTGCAAAAATGTAAGTTTTAAACAACGTGCCAAAAATTAGTTTACAAATAGCAAAGTTCAATCAGTATGAACCATGCGACTAGTACACTATGGCGTACACTTTAGTTTACACTTTGCCACTTGACATTACCCTATTGGACAGTTTAAATTTCAAACAGTTTTTCCATTCAATCGACACTTGACAACAACGCAAGTGTCAAGCAACGTATCAAAAATTAGTGTATAAATGGCAAAGATCAATCAGTAAGAACGTTGCTACATGTACACTATGGTGTACACTTAAGTTTACACTTTGCCACGTGACATTACAATGCTGGATAGTTTAAATTTCAAATAGTTTCCCCATCCAATTGACACTTCACAACAATGCAAGTGTCAAACATAATGTCAAAAATCAGTGTTCAAATAGCAAAGTTCAATCGGTAAGGACCTTGCTACATGTACACTATGTTCTACACTTTAGTTAACCCTTTCCCACGTGACATTACCCTGTTGGATAGTTTAAATTTCAAATAGTTTCTCCACCTAATGGATACATGATAACAATGCATGTTTCAAGCAACGCGTCCAAAATCAGTGTACAAATAGCAAAGTTCAATCGGTATGAACCTTGCTACATGTACACTATGGTGTACACACATTAGTTTACATTTTACCATGTGACATTGCACTGTTGGATTATTTAAATCAAAAAGTTTTCCCATTCAATTGACATTTGACAACAACGCAAGTTCAAATATCGTGTCAAAAAGTAGTTTGCAAATAACAAAGTCTAATCGGTATGAACAATGCTACATGTACACTATGGTGTACACTTTAGTTTACACATTACCACGTGACATTACCCTACTGGACAGTTTAAATTTCATACAATTTTCTCATCCAATTGGCACTCGACAACAATGCAAGTGTCAAACAACGTGTCAAAATTCAATGTACAAATAGCAAAGTTCAAACGGTAAGAACCTTGGTAAATGTACACTATGGTGTACACTCTTTAGTTTACACTTTGCCATGTGACATTGTCCTGTTGGACAGTTTATATTTCAAACAGTTTTTCCATTCAATTGACACTTGACAACAATGCAAGTTTTAAACAACGTGTCAAAAATCAGTTTACAAAAAGCAAAGTTCGATCGGTAAGAACCTTGCTATATGTACACTATGGTGTACACTTTAGTTTACGCTTTGCCACGTGACGTTACCTTGTTGAACAATTTAAATTTCAAACAGTTTTTCCATCTAATTGGCACTTGAGAACCGTGCAAGATCAAACAACATGTCAAAAATCAGTGTACAAATAACCAAGTTCAATCGGTAACAACCTTGCTACATGTACACTATGGTGTAGAATTTAGTTTATACTTTGCCCCGTGATATTACTCTGTTGGACAGTTTAAATTTCAAATTATTTTTCCATCCAATTGGCACTTGACAATAATGCAAGTGTCAAACAACGTGTCAAAAATTAGTGTACAAAGGGCAAAGTTCGGTCGGCAAGAACCTTGCTACATGTATACTATCGTGTACACTTTACTTTACACTTTGCCACGTGTCATTACCCTATTGGACATTTTAAAATTCAAATAGTTTTTCCATCCAATTGACACTTGACAACAATGCAAGTGTTAAACAACGTTTCAAAAAACAGTGTACAAATAGCAAAGTTCAATCGGTAAGAACCTTCCTACATGTACACTATGGTGTACACTTTAGTTTACACATTGCCACGTGACGTTACCCTGTTGGACTGTTTAAATTTCAAACAGCTTTCCCATCTAATTGACACTTGACAACAATGCAAGTGTCAAAAAATGGGTCAAAAATCAGTGTGCAAATAACAAAGTCAGTTCGGTAAGAACCTTTCTACATGTACACTGTGGTGTACACACTTTAATTTACACTTTGCCACATGACATTACGTTGTTGGACAATTTAAATTTCAAATAGTTTTCCCGTCCAATTGACACTTGACAACAATGTAAGTGTCAAATAACGTGTCAAAATTCAGTGCACAAATAGCTAAATTCAATCGGTAAGGACCTTGCTACATATAAATTATGGTGTACACTTTTGTTTACACTTTACCACCTGACATTACCCTATTGGATAGTTTAAATTTTAAACAATTTTTCCATCCAATTGGCACTTGAAAACAATGTAAGTGTCAAACAATATGTTAAAAATCAGTGTACAAATAGCAAAATTCAATCGATAAGTACCTTGTTACATGTACACAATGGTGTACACTTTACCTTACACTTTGCCACGTGACATTATCCTATTGGACAGTTTAAATTTCAAACTGTTTTCCCATCCACTTCACACTTGACAACAATGCAAGTGTCAATCAACGTGTCAAAAATCAGTGTACAAATAGAAAAGTTAAATCGGTAAGGACTGATAAGAGTGTAAAATACCATATTTTCCCCTCTTAATTATTGCAGCCATATGATTATATTATGCCAAAATGCACTCAATACTCTTATGTTTTTGGTTTATATTGCATTTTGGTGAAAACGGTGAAAATTGGAAGAAACAAATGAAAAAGGACCAAAGTGAGAAGAAGTGAAAGTTCAGGGACTAGGTTGCAAATAATTCATAGATGAGACGGGCGATGGAATGATGATTTGAGAAGTTTAGGAGTCCATTGGTGTAATTACAAGTCAAAAGAAGTTAAATATGCCTATAATATTTTCACAAATCAAATTCCAACCGGATATAAGGATTTTCAGATTTTGAGCTGAAGATTGAGATCAACGTTTAACCTAGTAAGCGTCCAAATTTGGAAAGATCTGCTTCTATCAAGATTGTAGTACTTTGAGTTAGCTTTCCAATGAAACTTGAATCACCTCAATAGGACGTCGGGAGAGGAAGTTATGATCAAAATACTGAAAGTAGTCGCACAGAAAATTCTGGCCGAAAATTTACTTATTCGGTTCAATCTCTTGTGGAAACACATTTTTCACACCTTTTTAACCCCAAAAACATCCCAGAACGTCTCCATTCATTCTGGATCACTTTTCTCTCATCCTTGGACAAGAAACTCCATGAAGAACTAAAATCTTTGGTGAAGCCAAGAAGGATCTCGATCGGATTTGGTGATTTCTATATCTTTTCTTTCATATAATGTGATTTTTATTGTCGAATAACTCTGGGATTTAGATTTCTTCTTTATTATTATACTTTTGATGTTTGTTTAACTTTTATTAAATTGGTTATGGATTCAATTATGTTTTTTCCATTGAATGATTAAAATATTGGTTGAATTTAAATTTCAATTAAATTATTGACGTGATTTGATTACTGCTCTATGCTTAAGGTTTATTGTCGCTTCTTGAATCTTCTTTCAATAAATAAATACGGAATATGTTGTTAGGAATTCTAAATTCCAGGATTGCAAGTGAAATTAAATAAATATGGGTTTCCCTTTTTGATTTGGTAATTGAAATTGGTTCAATTCTTATTAGATTTTTCATAGAATTAGCCACACTCTTTCTATCATTTGATCGAAATATTTATTGAGTTTCAATTTCATGTATGTCGTTGATGGATTATTTACTTCTATATGCTTGATGTATATGGATGCTTCTTAATATGATTTCAATAGACTAAAGTTGTAATATGTTATAGGTGTAAGTATTATGCCCTAGGTCCAATCAATTTTGGACATAAATACTTTTGATATATAATTAATGCAACTTAATGACAGATCTATTATTTAATTAATAGATAATTAAATAAATAATAAAGTCCGTAAATTCAAATCTTCGTAATTTGTTAATCACAAGGAGTTGTGATTGTGAGATACAAATTACATCTGATTGAATCTTAAATCGTCCGTGGTCGTAAGTAATAATGAGATACGGATATCGTTATTACGGATAGACCATCGCGTGTGGCATTTCTTACTTGTGAAGTAAGTAGCTGATCTCACAAGTTAAAGTGTGGTAACACTTAAATGAACACGTGGATGTTTGTTATAGAACAAAACATTGGAGACTCACCGAGAGATTCCACATGGATAACTATCTGAGTGTCAGTGGTTAATCTCTAACGTTCGGTAGTGGAATTGGTCCTTTGACTTGAGGTCGTCATGGTACCTTATATGAGGACAGTTATACTTTAGCAGTGTTGGATGTTGCTCTGCAAAGGGCCGCTAATACGACATCGTTCGGGCACGTCAAGAATCGTATGAATGTTGTGATTGATCAATAAAGGATTCGTAACTCTTAGATAGTAGGAGATTATGATCTGTGTTTCATTCAATTAAGTCGATGATGAAATCCTTGGCCAAAGTGCACTCATAAGTCAAAAAGAAGTTTTCGACTTATATTGACTTAATAGTGGAGTGAAAGATATGATCGATAATCGGGATTGACACAATTCCATATCTCGTGATTGATTGGATCATATTGACGAATGGATTATATTTTCACGATAAACAAACGAGTTTGGTTTTGTTATACTACGTGACATTCCCTGTCACATAATTGGAAGATTACAATTTGTCAATTAATTAATTTAACAATCGTTGGATAAATTAATTAATTGGTTTGGTTATTTATAGGCCCGAATTAATTAATTGGATTAATTAATTCATTGACTGGATTTAATTAAATGGATTAATTAAATATTGGACCAGACCAACCAGGCCTGTTTGGGCTTAAATAAATACATGGCTTGGGTTTTCAATTCATATGGGTTTTCTCATAATTATTCTTGCTAGCATAAGAGGAGAAAATCCTGGTAGCTGCAATCTTGTTCTCTATGTGGATCACCGTTG
>NW_019241472.1:0-1700 GCF_002742605.1 Olea europaea var. sylvestris
AATTGATAGTCTAATTCGGTTGGAATCGAGCCAATGTAATGTGGTTTTCAATTTCATGATAACTTTGGGTTTGTTCATTTTCGGCAAATTGCTAGTCCAATTAGATTGGAATCGAGCCAACGAAAATTTGTTTTTGATTTCCTGATAACTTCGGGTTTGTTCCTTTTTGGAGAAATGCTAGTCTAATTCGATTGGAATCGAGACAATGAAAAGTGGTTTTTGATTACATGATAACTTCGGGTTTGTTCTTTTTCGTGAATTGCTAGTCTAACTCAATTGGAATCGAGCCAATGAAAAGTGGTTTATGATTTCATGAAAACTTTGGGTTTGATCGTTTTCGATGAATTACTAGTCTAATTCGATTGGAATCGAGCCAGTGAAAAGTTGTTTTGATTTCATGATATCTTCGGGTTTGATCATTTCCGACAAATCGCTAGTCCAATTCGATCGGAATCGAGCCAATGAAAAGTGGTTTTTTATTTCATGATAACTTCAGGTTTGATCATTTTCGACGAATTGCTAGTGTAATTCGATTGGAATCGAGCCAATAAAAAGTGGCTTTCGATTTCATGATAACTTCGGGTTTGATCGATTTTGAAAAATTGCTAATCTAATTCGGTTGTAATAGAGCCAATAAAAAGTGGTTTTCGATTTCATGATAACTTCGGATTTGATCATTTTCGACAAATTGCTAGTCCAATTCGATTGGAATTGAGCCGATGAAAAGTGGTTTTTGATTTCATGATAACTTCGGTTTTGATCATTTTCGACGAATTGCTAGTCTAATTCGATTGGAATCGAGCCTATGAAAAGTGGTTTTGATTTCATGATAACTTTAGGTTTGTTTGTTTTTGGCGATTTGCTAGTCTAATTCGATTAGAATTGAGCCAATGAAAAGTGGCTTTCGATTTCATGATAACATCGGGTTTGTTCGTCTATGGGAAATTGCTAGTCTAATTAGATTGGAATCAAACCAATGAAATGTGGTTTTTGATTTCATCATAACATCGGGTTTGTTCGTCTTTTGCAAATTGCTAGTTCAATTGGATTGGAATCGAGCCATGGAAAAGTGGTTGTTGATTTCATGATAACATTGGGTTTGTTCATCATTGGCAGATTGGTAGTCTAATTCGGTTGGAATCGAGCCAATGTAAAGTGTGTTTCAATTTCATGTTAACTTCGGGTTTGTTCATTTTCGACAAATTGCTAGTCCAATTCTATTGAAATCGAGCCAATGAAAATTTGTTTTTGATTTCCTGATAACTTCGGGTTTGTTCCTTTTTGGAGAAATGCTAGTATAATTCGATTTGAATCGAGATAATGAAAAGTGGTTTTTGATTACATGATAACTTCGGGTTTGTTCTTTTTCGTGAATTGCTATTCTAACTCGATTGGAATCGAGCCAATGAAAAGTGGTTTTTGATTTCATGAAAACTTTGGGTTTGATCATTTTCGGTGAATTACTAGTCTAATTTGATTGGAATAGAGCCAATGAAAAGTGGTTTTTGATTTCATGATAACTTTGAATTTGTTCGTTTTCATCTAATTGCTAGCTAATTTGATTGGAATCGAGCCAATGAAAGGTGGCTTTTGATTTCATGATAACTTCGGGTTTGGTCATTTTCGGCAAATTGCTAGTCCAATTCGATTGGAATCGAGCCAATGAAAAGTGATTTTTGATTTCATGATAACTTCGGGTT
>NW_019241473.1:0-1700 GCF_002742605.1 Olea europaea var. sylvestris
AATCGCCCCCGACACGATTTTTGTTTCCGATCAGCCTGTCAAATTTTAGCCCATTCCGACACCGTCGCGAAAAACGACGAAATCGCCCCCGGCGCGATTTTTGTTTCCGATCAGCCTGTCAAACTTTAGCCCATTCCGTCACCGTCGCGAAAAATGACAAAATTGCCCCCGGCGCGATTTTTGTTTCCGATCAACCTGTCAAATTTTAGCCGATTTCGACACCGTCGCGAAGAATGAAGAAATTGCCCACGGCGCGATTTTTGTGTCCGATCAATCTGTCAAACTTTAGCCCATTCCGTCTCCGTCGCGAAAAATGATGAAATTGCCACTGGCGTGATTTTTATCAAATTTTAGCCCATTTCGACATCGTCGCGCAAAATGACGAAATTGCCTCGACGCGATTTTTGTTTCCGAGCAGCCTGTCAAATTTTAGCCGATTTCGACACCGTCGCGAAGAATGAAGAAATTGCCCACGGCGCGATTTTTGTGTCCGATCAATCTGTCAAACTTTAGCCCATTCCGTCTCCGTCGCGAAAAATGATGAAATTGCCACTGGCGTGATTTTTATCAAATTTTAGCCCATTTCGACATCGTCGCGCAAAATGACGAAATTGCCCCCGGCACGATTTTTGTTTCCGAGCAGCCTGTCAAATTTTAGCCCATTTCGACATCGTCGCGCAAAATGACGAAATTGCCTCGGCGCAATTTTTGTTTCCGATCAGCCTGTCAAATTTTAGCCCATTTCGACACCGTCGCGAAAAATAAAGAAATTGCCCCCGGTACGATTTTTGTCAAATTTTAGCCCATTTCGGCACCGTCGGGCAAAATGACGAAATTGCCTCGACGCGATTTTTGTTTCCGATCAACCTGTCAAATTTTAGGCCTTTCCGACACCGTCGCGAAAAATAACGAAATTGCCCCCGGTACGATTTTTGTCAAATTTTACCCCATTTCGACACCGTCGCGCAGAATGACGAAATTGCCCCGGCGCGATTTTTGTTTCCGCTCAGCCTGTCAAATTTTAGGCCTTTCCGACACCGTCGCGAAAAAGGACGAAATTGCCTCCGGCGCGATTTTTGTTTCCGCTCAGCCTGTCAAATTTTAGGCCTTTCCGACACCGTCGCGAAAAAGGACGAAATTGCCTCCGGCGCGATTTTTGTTTCCGCTCAGCCTGTCAAATTTTAGGCCTTTCCGACACCGTCGCGAAAAAGGACGAAATTGCCTCCGGCGCGATTTTTGTTTCCGCTCAGCCTGTCAAATTTTAGGCCTTTCCGACACCGTCGCGAAAAAGGACGAAATTGCCTCCGGCGCGATTTTTGTTTCCGCTCAGCCTGTCAAATTTTAGGCCTTTCCGACACCGTCGCGAAAAAGGACGAAATTGCCTCCGGCGCGATTTTTGTTTCCGCTCAGCCTGTCAAATTTTAGGCCTTTCCGACACCGTCGCGAAAAATGACGAAATTGCCCCCGGCGCGATTTTTGTTTCCGATCACCCTGTCAAATTTTCGCCGATTTCGACACCGTCGCGAAAAATGATGAAATTGCCACTGGCGTGATTTTTATCAAATTATAGCCCATTTCGACACCCTCGTGAAAAATGACGAAATTGCCCCCGACGCAATTTTTGTTTCCGATCAGCCTGTCAAATTTTAGCCCATTCCGACACCGTCGCGAAAAATGACAAAATTGCCCCCGGCGCGATT
>NW_019241474.1:0-1161 GCF_002742605.1 Olea europaea var. sylvestris
GCGCGATTTTTGTTTCCCCTCAATCAGTCAAATTTTAGCCGATTCCGACACTGTCGCGAAAAATGACGAAATTGTCCTCGGCAGGATTTTTGTTTCCCCTCAATCAGTCAAATTTTCGCCGATTCCGACACCGTCGCGAAAAATGAAGAAATTGCCCCCGGCGCGATTTTTGTTTCCCCTCAATCAGTCAAATTTTAGCCGATTCCGACACTGTCGCGAAAAATGACGAAATTGTCCTCGGCACGATTTTTGTTTCCCCTCAATCAGTCAAATTTTCCCCGATTCCGACACCGTGGCGAAAAATGACGAAATTGCTCCCGGCGCGATTTTTGTTTCCGATCAACCAGTCAAATTTTATCCGATTCGGACACCGTCGTGAAAAATGACGAAATTGCCCCCGGCGCGATTTTTGTTTCCGATCAATCTATCAAATTTTTGCCGATTCCGACACCGTGGAGAAAAATGACGAAATTGCCCCCGACGCGATTTTTTTTCCCATCAATCAGTTAAATTTTAGCCGATTCCGACACCGTCGCGAAAAATGACGAAATTGCCCCCGGTGCGATTTTTGTTTCCGATTAATCTGTCAAATTTTAGCCGATTCCGACACCGTCGCGAAAAATGACGAAATTGCCCTCGGCGCGATTTTTGTTTCCGATTAATCTGTCAAATTTTAGCCTACTCCGACACCGTCGCGAAAAATGACGAAATTGCCCCCTGCGCGACACCGTCATGAAAAATGAAACATTGCCCTCGGCGCGATTTTCGTTTCGGATCAATCAGTCAAATTTTAGCCGATTCCGACACTGTCGCGAAAAATGACGAAATTGTCCTCGGCAGGATTTTTGTTTCCGATTAGTCTGTCAAATTTTAGCCTATTCCGACACCGTGGCGAAAAATGATGAAATGGCCCCCTGTACGATTTTTGTTTCCCATCAATCAGTCAAATTTTAGCCGATTCTGACACCGTCGTGAAAAATGACGAAATTGCCCCCGGCACGATTTTTGTTTCCCCTCAATCAGTCAAAATTTAGCCGATTCCGACACCGTCGCGAAAAATGACGAACTTGCCCCCGGCGCGATTTTTGTTTCCGATCAATCCGTCAAATTTTAGACGATTCCGACACCGTCGCGAAAAATAACGAAATTGCCCTCGGCGCG
>NW_019241474.1:1544-1700 GCF_002742605.1 Olea europaea var. sylvestris
TTGCCGATTTCGACACCGTCGCGAAAAATGAAGAAATTGCCCTCGGCGTGATTTTTGTTTCCCCTCAATCAGCCAAATTTTAGCCGATTCCGACACCGTCGCGAAAAATGACGAAATTGCCCTCGGCGCGATTTTTGTTTCCGATTAATCTGTCAA
>NW_019241475.1:0-1700 GCF_002742605.1 Olea europaea var. sylvestris
AAAAAAAAAAGGAGAAAAGAAATGTGCTATCACATGCCTTGATTAAGCCCCGTACACTTATTTTAGAGGAGTAGAGCTTTGATAAGAGGTTAGTAACTTGGTTGATTCCTAAAGGTTGAAGCAGTCAAAAATAAAGAAAATCCTCATCTGTTGATAGGTTGAACTGCAATAGTGAAATCTAACCAAACTTGAGCGGTGTAAAAAATTAGTATTGAAAAATCAACTTTAGAATACACATTGGGAAGAGAAAAGAAAACAAGTTTGGGGGTGTGTGAATCCCACGAGCGAGGTAAGGAAATATTTGACTTTTAAGGTCAGGAATTGGGTCAATTTATTATTGTACAGCGTTGTGCTTAACTCTCCACACACACCTGTTTGCATTGAATAAGCAAGATTTTGACGTGTGCATTATAGTTTTGAAGTAATTCATGAATTTGATGCTATGTTTTTAATCTTGAGCTATAAATGCAAGGTGTCTAACATAATGTTTCTTTTGAGTGACTTTGTCTATTTTAAGTGTGCTTGTGTGTTCATTAATGATTATCTTTATTTTTGTGTTTGCTCGAGGACAAGCAAAGAACTAAGTTTGGGGGTGTTTGATGAATGTAATTCACTCATTAAATTAAAGCTTCTAAATCACCTTTTTTGATTTGTTCTTGGGCACTTTTGAACATTTTGATGTGTGTGTTCGTGTTGTTTTGCAGTTTGGACAACTCTCGAGAGAATACCACTATTGGGAGCTTGTGATGAGCAAAAATGATAATCAATGAAATGGAGCATCAATAAGCAAGTGTTGAAGAAGATTGGAGTGGAAAATAGGCTTGAAAAATAAAGTGAAGTGTTGCAAGGCAGTGGCACTGGTGCCACGGCGCCCAACAAAGAGGAAGCGAAGCAGAATAACTGGCGCCATGGCGCCAAATCCCGAAACGAATAAAACCCAAAATTTTAATTATTTTTTCGGCCCAAAAATCATACCCTAACCATTGAGGACTCTTAGAAAATATAAATACAAAGATGAAGACCAAGAGAAGGGGGTTAGAGGCTGAAGAGGGAAGAGAAAAAGAAACACCAATTGAGAGAAGATTGACCCGATTTTGGAGAAGAAGCAGGCAAAAAACTGAGAAATCAAGCAGCAAGACTAAGAAATAGAGCAGCAACTTGAGTTTTTCTCTATCTTTCTCTTATCCATGCACTCTAGTTTGTATTTCATTTCAATTTTATTCTCCATCATGAACTAAACTTTTAAATCTAGGGTTTGATATAACCTATTTGAGACATAATTTAATTTCTTTATAGTATTCCCGTTGATTTTTCGAGAATTGATTTGTATTGTTCTTACGTAATGCTTTCAGTTGCCTGATCAATAATTGAATGAATTGTTGCTCTAAATTTGACGCTCGAGAGAGGGAAATTCAGGCGTGATCTAAGAACAATATAACTTAGATTTGTAGATTTCGAGAGAAAGTACAAATCTTTGAGTGTAAAACAAGGACAAAGTGCTTGATAATCTTTATATATTTAATTCGGAATAGAGATATTGAGATTAAAATATGGAGATATGTTCTATTTGACGTTCGAGAGAAGGAAATAGAATTAATTTAGGATTCTTGCATATGAATTCGAGAAATAGTTGATAGGAATATCTATAGGGGTTGAGAATTATGTCGATAATATGGTGAAATCACTCCCTAGACATTACA
>NW_019241476.1:0-1700 GCF_002742605.1 Olea europaea var. sylvestris
CCCCGGTGCGATTTTTGTTTCCGATTGATCTGTCAAATTTTAGCCCATTTCGACACCGTCGCGAAAAATGACGAAATTGCCCCCGGCGCGATTTTTGTTTCCGATCGGCGTGTAAAATTTAAGCCCATTCGATACCGTCGCGAAAAATGACGAAATTGGCCCCGGTGCGATTTTTGTTTCCGATCGATCTGTCAAATTTTAGCCCATTTCGACACCGTCGCGAAAAATGACGAAATTGCCCCCGGCGCGATTTTTGTTTCGGATCGACCTGTCAAATTTCAGCCCATTTTGACACCGCCGGGAAAAACGACGAAATTGCCCCCGGCGCGATTTTTGTTTCGGATCGACCTGTCAAATTTCAGCCCATTTTGACACCGCCGGGAAAAACGACGAAATTGCCCCCGGCGCGATTTTTGTTTCGGATCGACCTGTCAAATTTCAGCCCATTTTGACACCGCCGGGAAAAACGACGAAATTGCCCCCGGCGCGATTTTTGTTTCGGATCGACCTGTCAAATTTCAGCCCATTTTGACACCGCCGGGAAAAACGACGAAATTGCCCCCGGCGCGATTTTTGTTTCGGATCGACCTGTCAAATTTCAGCCCATTTTGACACCGCCGGGAAAAACGACGAAATTGCCCCCGGCGCGATTTTTGTTTCCGATCAATCTGTCAAATTTTAGCCCATTTCGACACCGTCGCGAAAAATGACGAAATTGGCCCCGGTGCGATTTTTGTTTCCGATCGATCTGTCAAATTTTAGCCCATTTCGACACCGCCGGGAAAAACGACGAAATTGCCCCCGGCGCGATTTTTGTTTCGGATCGACCTGTCAAATTTCAGCCCATTTTGACACCGCAACGAAAAATGACGAAATTGGCCCGGCATGATTTTTTTCCGATCGACCTGTCAAATTTCTTCCCATTTCGACACCGTCGCGAAAAACGACGAAATTGCCCCCGGTGCGATTTTTGTTTCGGATCGACCTGTCAAATTTTAGTCCATTTCGACACCGTCGCGAAAAATGACGAAATTGCCCCTGGCGCGATTTTTGTTTCCGATCGACCTGTCAAATTTCAGCCCATTTCGACACCGTCACGAAAAACGACGAAATTGCCCCCGGCGCGATTTTTGTTTCCGATCGACCTCTCAAATTTCAGCCCATTTCGACACCGGCACGAAAAACGACGAAATAGCCCCCGGCGCGATTTTTGTTTTCCGATCGACCTGTAAAATTTAAGCCCATTCGATACCGTCGCGAAAAATGACGAAATTGCCCCGGCGCGATTTTTGTTTCGGATCGACCTGTCAAATTTCAGTCCATTTCGACACCGTCGCGAAAAATGACGAAATTGCCCCGGCGCGATTTTTGTTTCGGATCGACCTGTCAAATTTCAGTCCATTTCGACACCGTCGCGAAAAATGACGAAATTGACCCCGGCACGATTTTTGTTTCCGATCGACCTGTTAAATTTCCGCCATTTCGACACCGCGAAAAATGACGAAATTGCCACTGGCGCGATTTTTGTTTCCGATCGACCTCTCAAATTTCAGCCCATTTCGACACCGTCACGAAAAACGACGAAATTGCCCCCGGCGCGATTTTTGTTTTCCGATAGACCTGTAAAATTTAAGCCCATTCGATACCGTCGCGAAAAATGACGAAATTGGCCCCGGTGCGATTTTTGTTTCCGATCGATC
>NW_019241478.1:0-1700 GCF_002742605.1 Olea europaea var. sylvestris
CATATATGCAACGTTAAATGTATGATTTTTAATAATATCAACTACAATAGCATTTCGAAAATTAATGCTACAGAACATGATAGATAGCAATCTTTACAAGACATAGATGAGTTGATATGTTATAGCGAAGCAACCTTTAGGGGTTTTTCCTCTAATTTGTGGATGAATTCTCTGAAGAGAGGGGCAACTGATGCACGAAGAACTAGTTGTTGGAATGATAATTATCTTTGGGCTTTTGTCATGTAATTTTAATTCCATTTATAGTTATTAGTTTCGAGCATAACATTGAGAGGACAATACAAAAAAATACACAAGCAACAATTTGAGCTAATTTGCTCATCAATTTCTCCTTCAATTGTACTTTTGGATCGAAAAAGTCGGATCCTTCCTTGGAATCACTATTAGAACCTTGCTTCTGACTTACTATTTCAAAATCATTTTACATAATCTTAAACTATTATTAAAAGATCTAACTCATATCTTATGTCATATTATTAACATTTCAAATTCGAATTTGTGACAATATCGAAATTCCAGGTAGCTAGAAAGCTTTGAACTAATTATTTCTTATGACAATACCAATGAAATCACACAAACAATTGTTAAATTTTCACAAGTTCTTTTAAATCGCGTTGTGCTAATATGGCCATGCACTTATCATTTTTCATTGAACTTTAAAAGAGAGAAAACTCTAACTCTCTAATGAGACGACGCAATTTCGAAGTTCATATAGATGAAGTTCTTTGTTACTTTTAGAGATACTTGTACCTCATTCTGAACTTCAATAAGAGATTTTATAACTCATCCCTCCAACCGTAACAATCAACACTATTTACCAATGATAGGGTTTAATAATTTAATAGTGTTGAGACTTATCCACTTATCGAATAATTTATTATTATCCTTTGGATCTAAATATAATTGTTTAGTATATATTTTGGTAGGGTTGCCGTCACTGGTGAATTTAATCAAGGAGTTTCAACTTCATCCTACTTGATGTTGATCTTACTAATCTCTTGTAAGAGGTTTAGTTAATGGATAAGCTAAGTTTTCACGAGACTTAACATGTGTAAGAGAAATTATTCTATGCTTGATTAATTTTCTCACATACTCATGTTTTAGACTCATATGTGTAAACTTTCCATTAAATTCTTCATTATATGCTCAAGCAAGAGTAACTTGACTATCACACAAGATAGGTACCGAAGAAATATCATTTATATCTAAAGGTATTTCATATAAATGATCTCTTAGCCACTCAACTTCTTTCCCAGTTTCGATCAATGCTACAAACTTCGAACTCCATTATTGAGTTAGTAATTCAAGTTTGTTTCTTAGACTTCCAAGAAATTGCACTACCTCCACAGGTAAATACCCAACCTGAAATGTTTTCTCCCGTACTCAATATTCAACTAGCATCAGTATTTTCTTCTAAGATAGTGGGAACTTTGTATATTGTAGTCCTAGGTTTTTTATTTTCTTTAAGTAACCAAGAACCCTACCAATAGCCTTCTAATGTTCATAACTTGGATTGACAGTAAATCTACTTAGTTTACTCACAACAAATGCAACATTAGGTCTTATACATTGTGTCGTGTACATGAGACTTCCAATTGCACTTATATATTCTATTTGAGCTATTGCTTTTTCATCATTTTGATCAACTTGATACTTGGATCCAAAGGGGTATTAGCCTCTTT
>NW_019241479.1:0-1700 GCF_002742605.1 Olea europaea var. sylvestris
GTAATAGAATCACAAATGAGTGCATCAAAAAAAGGATTTTGGCTAGAATCAACACCCCTAACTGTATTCAAATCATCAACAAAATTAGCAGAATTGTACCCATATAGAATCTCATGGTAAAAAATGTGTCTATTCTAGTAAGTGAATATGATGACACCGTCGATAATGGTGGTAAAACGGATTTACCCATATCTTCAAAATTCAACTGAGATGTATTCTTAAATGAAGACACCAAATTAGACTCCAATGGTATAGAAGCCAACTCTAAACCCACCCAAGTTCTTAAAATATAATGATTACTCGAAAATTCTGTATAAAATTGCAAGAAGATAACATAACATGGGCTCATTTACGAACCTTCAGGACTCTACCTTTAACGGTGTACCTGTATTCTTTTGAATCAAGAGTACTTAAAGAGATAAGAATTCTATTCACATCTAGAATGTGTCTCACTGTATCAAGTGCTCTAACCATCCTATCAAACTCTTTATTTTGACTCCACGAATACCAGCTGTTTGATAAGGTGTGTTATTACCGGTCATCACAACACCTTTTGAAACTTCTTCATAAGTTGAAAACAATTCCCGATTAGGTGGTGTATGAAAAGTACAAGTTGTATCAAGAATCCAATCCTTGTTAGGTTTGGAATTGTAGTCAAAAGTAAGTAGAAACTCTCCATTACTACTAGTATTTTCTGCAATATTTGCTCCCCTGAAGTTTTTGATTGTTGAGTTGCAGTTGAATTTGATTTATTTTGCAACTTATATCAATAGTTTACCAAATGACCCTTTTTCTTGCAATAAATTTTGAAGTTAGACTTTAATCCACCCATTACACAACCACCATGAAAACAAGGCCATCTTTATAAAATCATTTTTAAACAACAAAATAGGGATGACAATCGAGCTCACCGGCTCGGACCAAACCACGAAAACCTCGAACTGAACCGAGATGCTAGGTCGAGCCCGACCCGGCCCATATGGTTTAAGCTCGCGGGCCTTTATATATGAAAAAAATTTAATTCAAAACTGTTTTTGTGTTTGTAATTTGTCTAACTTATTATTAGGTTAAACCACACAACTAAATTGTACATAAGAGCCAAATATATAGGGAATAATTTAAACCATAGAAGTAGAGTTGTAGATGAAATATAATGTCCAAAAATTTCCTTAACTTGATTTCTTTAAATCCAACACAAATTTTAACTCCAAATAGGTTTCCAAATAAAACTTTAACTAGAATTTACCCATTAGACTTCAAATAGATTTTCAAAAGCATTCCATATAGAATTTCTCTTAATGTGCACTTTTTTAGAACTCTCAATTATCTTCAACAAAAAATTCGTGTAACGCCCAAATTCAAACATATACATTTGCTTGGATCCGTCGAGCAGTAAGATTGGTGTAGTCACCCAGAGTGACATTTCCCCTTTCATAACGACTACTTGTTGGAAGACAGTAAGAATTGAATATGCAATATTGATTATGCATCAATGGGCATGTTCATGTCCCTATGATGGCTCTGTTGTAGTATAACAAATAATTAAAAGAAACGTGAAAATCTGTTCAAATTGAGGGAGAGGGTTGATAAAGAAATTTTCGACAAGTTATGCATAAAATTGCCAATAGAAGGCACCACTCGAGAGAATTTGTAGATTTCTTTAAACTACAGTAGAAAAATGTGAGGGAGTTGGGCTCCCA
>NW_019241480.1:0-1700 GCF_002742605.1 Olea europaea var. sylvestris
AAGTCTAGTAGTTTGTCTAAAGTCTAGTAGTTTACCTAAAGTCTAGTAGTTTAGAAATAGTTAACGTTAACGTTTTATAAAGTATAGTGGTTTTTCTTTTAGTATTTTATTTATTATATAGTACTATACTTTATATAAAGTATTTAGTAAGTTTTATTAGCTTTAGTGTTAACTTTATAGCAATAAAGTTTAGTAGTTTTTCTATAATACTAAAGTACTATTTAGTATATAATAAGCTTTTTAAACTTACTATAGCTATATATTTTCTTTAGTACTACTAGTATATAGAGTATTACTTTATTAAATAACTATATACTAAATACTAAATACTTAAGCTATAGTATATAAAAGTAAAGTATATTTAATACTTATCTACTATATACTTTTTACTATACTATTATACTATTTAGCTACTACTATTATTATAGCTTAGTTATTTTAAAATATAGCTTTAAGTAGTACTAAAGCTTAGCTTTATTATATATTTTATTAAAAAAAAATATACTATATAGTAATAACTTACTTACTAACTAGCTACTTTATACTAAATACTACTATTTTCTATAGTAAATATATATATATAGCTATTAAATATATATACTACTACTATAATATAGAAGAAAGAAATCTAAAACTACTAGACTCTACTAAACTACTAGACTTTGCAAAACTACTAGACTCTGCAAAACTACTAGACTTTGCAAAACTACTAGACGCTAGACTTTTTTTCTTTCTACTATTCTGACTTTTCCTATTGTAACCAAATGCGAAATTGCTTTCTGAGTGTAAACTACTAGACTCTATACGTTGTGGAATCGGCTTATGGTTTGTATGGGGCTGCGCATGTCTACACGGTTTCTCATACAAAAAAGCGCACCTCCGAGCTGTTTTCCGCCACCTTAACCCCGCAACGCGAAAATCAAGCCGAACAGTGTTCCTACACTATATGAGGAGGGCAGCTGGGGTCTTCGGATCTCAGCTGCCTACAATCAATCCTTGTTTTGCGGATCGTTGGCTATTGGGCTATACCAGTTTCGATTGGGTCGCTCCTTGCTTTAGCTATACTTTCTGCTTTAACTCTTCGGTTTCATACTTGCAAGCCTTGTTACCCAGGTAGCGGTTGGGGACGTCAACTCTGGCCAGCGCGTTACCCGGGACTCGGCGACTGTTGGGTGCTTGTAGAGGCGGGCGAAAGCCTATATATTGAAGCGGTGCTCCGGTACTGCGCCTTTACCTGCGCTTGACGCCTGAAGTCCTGCTCACTTCCATGAGCGGGCGCCAATTCGGGGTCTGTGGATTGATGGCTTTGCCAAAAATTTCACCAGATCTTTGGGGACAGTCGCGCCGCCTATCCGCGCTTCGTGTGCGTGAGGCGACGTGGGCTTTCTCCTCTTGAGACGTATATGCTGTGGGCTTGTTATTGGCGGCAACGCCGATCAGGCTTCGCGGCGGACCACGTCTTGGGGAACTCAGTGGGGGCAAATGAATAGGTCGTCTGCAGCGATTGCGCCCTGCGCGCATTCGCAGTAGGCGATTGGGATTGCTTCGGCGATCCCCTTCTTGGTACAATTCCGCTCCTTCGGGGGCTCAGCCACTGCGCTTCGGCGCTGTTGGTGAACGATTGTTACCTGGTTGATTCTGCCAGTAGTCATATGCTTGTCTCAAAGATTAAGCCATGCATGTCTAAGTATAAGCAATTA
>NW_019241481.1:0-1700 GCF_002742605.1 Olea europaea var. sylvestris
GCCTTTCGACCGGGTCAAAGGGCCAATTGTTTTTGTGTAAGAGACGGAACTAAATGAAAAACGTGGAAGCAATTTCAATAAAATAACTGTAGCCTCCGCACACCGACAATGAATTTTCATTGTGATCACTGAACTTTTGGATAAACTTCCTTTGAATCACTCGACTTTAATTTGATTCAATTAATTCATTAAACTTCAATTTTAGTTCCAATTTTCACCACACTGTAACCTGTCATCCTAAATTTGATGAAACTTGCTTAATCGGATGCCACATACAATAAACTTCTACTTAATTGACACGTGACAAGCCAATTTGTCACTATGCAAAATTATTATAGTGTTATGAAAAAAAAAAAAAAATCTATCCCCTTTTAAATTTTATGAAAAGTGAACTTTTTAGAGATTGTGAAATTGAAAATGAATTTTAAAAAAATATGTACCAAATGGGGCTAAGTGTTGCAAATAATGAATATGCTTGAATATTTTCATTCCTTGGGAAAATAAATTTTCAGTGGACAAGAATTAAAAAATAAAAAATAATAGGGAGAAATCAACATTCCAAGAAGATTCGTATTGCAGTTACAGCCGGCAGGGAGATACAACAGAATTTGGGCTCTCTGCCTCTCTCTCTCTCTATAAATACAGAATTCGGGCTCCCTCTCTCTCTCTCTCAAGTTGTTTTTCCCGCTTTCCGAATTGGTTACATTAGAAATTCTCATAGCATTTTCATCTCAGTTTCTAACCTGCCCAAGAATCCGCCACTTCCCTTTTCTTCATCATTTCTCACACTCTGATTCTGATAGTGCAGTTGCCAATATGAGCGAGGCAAGTGGTAGCGGTAAAGTATCCGCAAGATCAGATTACACTGTATGGGACTGCGTGATTCCGTACGTAAATGAACCGCAAGATCGGGCTGAGGTTTCTCTGGTGTGCAAACAGTGGCATAAAATTGATTCCCTCACGCGAAAGCATGTCACTATTGCAATGTGTTACGCCGCCACTCCAGACCGCCTCGCTCGACGGTTCCCCAACCTCGAGTCGCTCAAGCTCAAGGGACAACCACGCGCTTCTATGTTCAACCTTATTCCTTGTGACTGGGGCGGCTATGCTAAGCCGTGGATTGAGGAAATCGTCAAATCTTTCAAGAAAATGAAGGCTCTGCATCTTCGTAGAATGATAGTTAAGGACTCGGACCTTGAATTGATTGCCTCTACAGCAATTGGGAAGCGTCTTGAAGTGTTGAAACTTGATAAATGCTATGGATTTTCGACTGATGGACTCTTAAATATCTGTCGCTCTCTCCGGTATTAATTTTGTTATGTCCTGATTTATTTTCCTATTTTTCACTAATTTCTTTAAAACTTTCGGTTAGCCATGGTGTTCGTGTTCATTTTTGTTTAGGAGTCTTGAGGTTCTTGACCGAGTTTCTCTAAGTATTACTTTTTTATCATATCTATATTCTTTCTTGACGTTTCAATATTAGCAAAATCTTGAATTGAAATTTATGAGGAAGCAGTTGATTGTTTCAAATATAGAAAAAAAGATAGTACTCACGTGTATGAAGAATCATTGCATTGATAAATTATCAAGTTTCAATGAAATAATATTTTAGAGATCTTGATGTTTTAATCACAAGAAGGCCAATAGAAGGTACAACATGGGATTGCAGAGGAATTGGTGTCACTAGATGTAGAAAAAAA
>NW_019241482.1:0-1770 GCF_002742605.1 Olea europaea var. sylvestris
GTTCGATGTTCCATTGATGAGGCAGTACTTTCCCTGCCATGTCTTCAATTTCAAAAGTGCCAGGTCGGGATTCCCTGCGGATGTGGTAAGGACCCTCCCAATTCGGTCCCAACACTCTGGACCCGGTTGGCTTTGATGATTGGAAAACTCTTCTAAGGACGAGGTCCCCCAGACGAAAAGTCCAATTGTGTCGGGAAGCAATCATCTTTTATATAACACGTATTTGTGGCTGGGGATAGTCCAGGGCTCAGCCCCATGCTATCGAGAACAATATCTATCACAAAGAGAATCAAGATATGCTGTCTACAATAAACAATCTGATAACTAAAAATAATATGTAGCCATGCTTATGATAGGTATAGAATAATAATGAATGCTATAGTTTTCAGTCTTATATTATGTTTCCTATTCTATGTACAGAACTCATTTATAGTTGATGAAAGCATTGATGTTCAATTATCTGTCTTGTATGGTGGTCCAATTTAAAATAGAATTATATGGGTAAATTCTAATTAAGGGTCCCAACTCTTTTTAAATGTGACATCGACGTCTTCAACATACCATTTGTTATACCTATATATATTTTCAACCTTTTAAAATTGTAGCACCAATGTTCCAACTAATAGAGAATGTTTATTCAAATGATGATGAACATGTGATAATCACACAATGTCGATAACGAGATGAAATAAGGAATTTCATTCTAACTTTTAGTATTCGAACTTTAAGTTATAATCGAGCAGGTTAATTTGTTTGTTCTTGATTTTTTTCATTTGAACCAGTCGAATTTGGTTCCAGCTCATTTCAAAGCATGTTTATCTGGAGAACCATTATTGTCCAAATTCAACCTTATTTTTTAGAAAGTTTTGCTTTGGGATTGGTTCAAACCCCTTCTAAGACTAGATTAACCATGATTTATCCATATTATCTTTTTCCAATATGTCATTCTTATTTACTCCAGTATTTATTATATTCACAACTAAAATATTCATGAACCGTCGAAATGAATACTCGCCATCAATCATTGATAGTTAGACTATAATTTACTTTAGAGATAATTAGTGAGCAATAATTAAAAGAGAAACTAAAAATGCAAGATTTTGCACGTTCAAAAATTATTCAGAAACCATGATTTAGGCCATGCTGGTACCCCATAATGTATTAATTGAAATGTATTACAGGTATTGGATAAACTATAGTAAAAAATAAACATATTGGGGGGCATTTGACAGTACGAAAAATCTTCAACTCAATAACGATAGTCAAACTAAAAATTAATACATCATCATAATATATTGGCTTATCGACGAATTAATATAATGATTTTTATAAAATTAGATGTCATGTTCAATACAAATTAAATATACTTAAATATACAATTGAAAATTAGTATAATTTTCTACAATTCAACCACATAGTTTGATTGAAAATACTTTATATGATTAGTCATAAGATTGAGATGATTAATTTTGTGAATAAGATCATGGGCCAAATTTTTTCATTTGTTTAAACATTTCCCCCTTTTACTTTTAATTTTCTGTTGTCATCTGGGTTCAATGCATTCACAAGTCAACTATTTGACATTGACCACCATTTGGGTACCATATTCATTCAATAATTTTTTATTTTTATTTTTTCCATTCAAAAACACTTTTTTATTGGTCACTAAGAAATCGAAAATAGAGAATAAAAAATCACTTGAGTATTGTCACACGTGCACTTTAGATTAACTCACACAAAAAGACTATGATATTGATATAAAATGTTTCG
>NW_019241482.1:9154-30762 GCF_002742605.1 Olea europaea var. sylvestris
CTTCAACAGAGTATTGCGCGATACTCCTCTCTTTCTTCCTTCTGCTTCTAGGTCAATTTCTTCTTCAATGTCTGTCATCCCGTTGTCCTCTTCATCATTGTAGGCCTCTCTAGAAGTCTGACCTTCTTCACATTCTAGCACGCAAGCTTCTCCTTCGTTGTCCTCCATCTCTTCTTCTTTTTCTTTATTCTTGAATTCATTGCCCGGTAAGTAATTATTGGCCACGAAAGGGGGCAACGTACCGAATTAGATAGTAAGAGGCTAATTTGGATCTTCTCTATCCCTTCTGTCTCGCTCAAACTTTGATCTCTCAGAAAAAGTTTCTGGCAGTTCCTTCATTGATTCATCTGTACCGGTCTCTTCACTATCTTTGAGGACATTTTGATTGGCTACTTTGAGTAGTTTAGGCGCTTTAGGATGTGGCACTCCCTATTGCTGCCTCATCATCCGTCCATAGTTTCGTTGGAAACGCCTTTGTTGGGTTCTAGTCATCTCATCGAAGGGTATTGCCCTTCCTGCATTATACTGGAATGAATGCCATACATTTGGCCGGCGATGTTGCGGCCTGAATGTTCTTCCATTATCTGCTGGCCTGAACTGCCTCTCAAAAGGCGGTCCTCTATAGAATGATGTACCTCACCCTCTACCAGCTGAGTGTTTGGGAAGAAGGTAGGGTGAATGGGATGTTGCCATATCCCTGGTTTCTCCGTATTGCCATTCATTTCTCTTTTACATCTTGCACACAGGACGTTTTCGTCCTTTTTTGGCTCTTTTCCCTTGATTCGTTCAAAGACACTGGGATGTGGTCTAGGATCCTCTTCTCCATCATCTACGACCAACTTGAATTTTGGCAACTTGTTTTTGAATCCAGATGTCACCATGTTCACTCCAAGTGGTTGTGGAAAAGGATTTTCATCTACTGCCATCTTCTTCTTATCGTCGAACGTGATTCGTCTTGATTCAATGGCATCCTGCAATACATGGCGAAAAACCAAGCAATTGTTAGTCAAATATGACCATGCATTATGCTACTTACAATATTTTTTACCCTTAATTTGTTTAGGGTTTGGCAATTTGTGCTTATCACTCAACTTTATCCGCTTATCCCTACATAATTTATCAAATATAAGGTCAGCTTTGGTTACATCCAACGAGATTGACCAATTTGGCCAAACACATTTCGGCCTGGTCGTATGACTCATCACTGATGGTATGAACATCAAAATTTGGGTCTTTATAATAAGTCCCTTTATTAGAATTTTTCATCTGTTCTTCTTCTCTTATCAGTCGTTCATACCTAATCACATTCGCACTCAACTGGAAAAGGTCAGGAAATTCCTTGTCCTAGAATTTCTTTTTTAAATCAAAGCTCAAACAGCCTTGAGCGATTTTGACAAAACACTTGTTTCTTGCTGTCTTGAACCTTTGGAGAAAACTTTCTGCCCATTCGTTTGGCATTTGACGAAGATTCGCCAAATCAGCCAAAGTGACTTCAGACTCAGTTTTATAAAACTGAGCGTGAAATAACTGTTCCAATTGTTGCCATGTTTGAACAGAGTTCGCTGACAAGTTGATGAACCAGGAGAAAGCTACTCCTGTTAACGAACTAGGGAAAAACCTCATTTTATGGTAATCGGTTACATCACCACTTTGCAATGTGAATCGCCCTATGTGTTCTAGAGTAGATACCTCTCCTAAACCGGTAAACAGTGAGAATTCTGGCACTTTGTACCCTCTAGGGCATGGATATGCTTGGTCTACCCAATCAGGATATGATTTTGTGTACGTCGGTCTAATGACGGGACGCACCCCAAAAGCCATCTGATCCTGTACGATTTTCATAATCTGATTCCTCAACATGACGTTGGGATCATATGGAATTCCTACAGGCTGGTTAACCTGTTGATTTGCATGAGGCCTGATGTTTGGTCCTTGATTGGCAACAAAGTTACCATGATTAGGGCCATTACCGTTAGCCTGAACATCTATTCCCTCATTAACACGTGGGGTATTCTGTCCATTGTTTAGGACACTATCTCTTATGTTTGAATTACCCCCCAAGTTAGGCGTACCACTACCATTGTTCTGATTTGGCACTGCAGTACCCCCTTGGTTTAAAGTAAAGGGACCAGAAAGTGGTTCTACCCCTTGATTAGGATTTAGGACTGAGGGATTATGTCCCACAATTGTCCTGGTTTGAAAGTGATTTGCAAGAGGTATAACCGGTTGACATATTTGGCCTACTAACTTATTCATTGTTTCGTTCAAAGTGTTTAGTTCTTTGGCCATGTTGTCATAGTGCACGTTCCCATTTTGGGTAAATCTTTCCATATTATGAATACTTTGAAGATTTACCTATTCAACAACGTCTTGTGTGAGTTCTCCAAGTAACGCACACATGGTTCGAGGACTCAACTCTGTCATTGGTTCGTAACGACTGTTACTGCTCTGATTCTGTCCATTTGTTCGTGGAGAGGCATGCTACTCCTCATATCGCTCGATCACAGACTGGACTCCTTCCTGACTTGCTGCTTCTTTATCGGATCTCTAAGGCATATTGTTTCACCTTTTGTACTTTCAACACTAAACACCACTGTCCCACCGGGCGTGCCAAATTGTTTCGCGCGGGTTAGTCGCTAACAATTAAAAGGGATCAAACGATTGTGTAAGGGACAAACCTCTTGAGACAAAGTCTCAAAAAGGGGTGTTCTTTTACTGGCGATGACTTTACAATTGGAAATTAAAAACAAAATGCCTCCAAGGGGCGCAAGCACACGAGTTACTGAAAAAAGTGTTTAAGTCTAAAACTAAGGAAATTAAAATTACATGTTCTCCGTTCGAGAGTTTTTGATTCGGTCCCTTTGCTCTATGTCTTTTCTCCCTTTTATACTTCATGGATGATCTTTTTTGTGATCAACCGCCTAAAAACTGCTTAATCGTTCTGCAACTGTCCACTTTCCTTATAATGGCTAGCTTGTCATGAAAACTGCCTTTTTTAACTGCTGTCATTACTCTTCGTCGTTCAACCGTTTTCGATTGAATTCCTTGAATCGTGGAACGTGATAGGGCTGCTTTAATAACTGCACTTCTTGATAACCACAATGCTTTATGTTTGTTAAGACTTTGGGCGATTTGAAGGTTTGGGCGAGAATAGAGTAACAGCTCTGGGCAACTGCATGGCACTCCATTCGCTCAGATTCTGGGCGACTTGCAAACTTGGGAGATGGCGTTACCGCGTTCTTGGGCCTCCCTGTTTGGGCCTTCATCTTGAATTGTTTGATTGGGCTTCGTTCTTTGGGCTATCTGATTTGGGGATCCTCTAATTGAGCTTTATTCCTTGGGCCGTTCGATTTGGGCTGAATTTTTATGTGTTAACATAAAATAAATAGAAATACAAAATAGCCGCAATTAGAGAATGGATTCACCTTGGCAAAGCAATGTTTACATTCTCCCCAACAAACACTCCAAATAAAATCATGATTATCAGAAAGCTGCTGAATCCTTTTTCTAAATCAGATCTTTATGCCTTTCGTTCAAATCAAAACTTGCTTTGTTACTTTAGAACAGTTATGGGCCCTTCTCTATCGAGTTATGGGATTTGTCTACGAATAGACACCCTTACACCGAGTATAGTTCTCAAGGATTTGGACACAATTGTTTCCTAAGGAAAGGTCTTCACTCCAGGATTCTTTAGCCCCAATGGAACCACCAGGCGCTACGTTGGCATATGGTATTATTTTTCTAGTGCATCTGTCATGTGGGTTGCAAAACGTGATCGACCTCTCAATGATTCGTCCGGGACTATAACGATATCGTCGGATGGAAATATCATAATCATGAATGGAAACAAATAGATTATTTGGACAGCAAATGCCACAACTTCCCCTCGAAATACATCTGACCAACCAAAGGACAATGGAAACCTTATTCTGCAGGATCAGTCAAGTGGGGTTTCATTATGGGAAAGTTACAGCCACCGACAAACAGTTTTCTACCTGTCGCGAAATTGATCCTCAATTGATGGATTCTGTGCGCAGTTCCAACTTACCAATCAATATCAACCAATCCACCACTACTTCATTATGGTTGCTTTCTTCCTTTGTCACCGACAAAGAGATAAGGCTATGAGGATGATTTGCAAGCCACAAAGGCAAAGAGGAGACGATAGAAGACAAAGGCACGAAGAAGATGAAGAAGTGAAGTAATATATAGATTTGGGTTATATCATCAATTGGGTCAATACACAAAAAAGCCATCCCATAAATAAATTTGGACTAAGGCAACATTAGGCAAATTAAGTTGCTACTAGTGGCCCACATTGCTTTAAGGTCTAGTGTATAAATTGATTGTATTAATAATTATTTCACTAATCGATCGAGACATATGAAATATAATCCGAAACTATTTAACATCATTGCTCGAGATTTATTGGATATCAAAATCCAACAAATCTCCACCTTTATGCTCAATAAATCTGCAAGCAATCAAAACACACAATCATACTTGCATAATCAAGGTAACCAATAAAATTGAAACCATAGATTTTATCTCGTGTTTTGGACCCGGAATACATACCATACCTGCTCCATGTATTCATCAGGATTAAGGTCAAGAGCTCCAAAATAGAAACAAATATTCACTGTAATCAATCAAGTACAGATAAACGTGCCATGACGAGAGGAGATATGTATTCTCGAGGTGGGAGTTAACACTCCTCATATCTTCTTTTTCAACTTTAATCTCCACCTGCATACTCTTAAGAGAATCTATAACAATCTTGGGTGTCAAGGTATCTCTACCATAGTTAACTGCATTCTTAACTCTCTATATGAATCAGACATTGAATTAAGTAAAATAATGGCCTTATACTTTTCAGGCACCTTTTGGTCACAATTAACCATGTCTTGAATAAGTTTGTTGAAAACATCTAAATTGTTATCATTTTAAAATTGAAAATCGTTCAAGCAAATATAACTTATTAAAAGTGGACATAAGCAAATATAAGTTCATCAACTTTTAATATATATGTGTGTGTGTGTAACATTTATTTTTTTCGACTTCCTAAAACGGGTCGGCCCGAGCCTTGGCTCGATTTTTTTGAGCCACTGGTCGTTTGAGTCGAATTTACATACCTATGAATACATGTGTCACTTGTTGATTGACGAGAAAGTTACTTTTAAAAAAATTTCTGTTTCTTTTCCTTTCAATTGCTTCTACTTACATGGCAGCGGTCCCCTCGCCATGTGACAAGAAGAATATTAAGATTTTGTATCACCAGAGGTAGAGCCAGCCCGAAAGCAAAATAACTTGTAGAAAATGGAAAATTCAGCCCAAATTATTGATGAAATAAAGAAGAATAAAAATTTAGTCCAGTCCAAAAATTTATTTTAGCTCAATTAACTTCATTTCCAACCCAAATCCAATGTTCAATTATTGAAATTTAGTTTCAAATTTAAATAGTTCATTTATAATCAAATTAGTTTATTATATTAGAAATAATTTTTATTGATTAAAGTAAAGATAAACAACTTATTGTAATATGTCACATGTTTGACTAAGCTTAAAAGTAATTAATTTTTTTTAACGTGTTTTTTTCTATATTGTTTATTTATACTTGTGAGTTAAAAATTTATTTATTTTGACCACGAAATGAACATTATTATCAAAATAAGTAATATGCTCTATATTTACTTTTATCAATTAAAAATATATTTGTTAGAACTTTATCATAAATGTTTAAAAATATATTTTGACCCATTTTGTCATTAGTGTCAAGAGTTTAATCTTTTAAACTAAATCTCAAGTGACAAAGAACATCTAAGAAAAAAATTCAATTTTCAGCCCACCCTAATGTATCTTCCTGGCTTCGCTTGCGTTCATTCGCCTTTGGCCATGTGATGGGAGTACTGTATAGCAATAGTATTTTCCCACTAAACGAAGCTGACTTTTTGCCTCGCAGCTATGTTAGTAGGTTCGCTGAGTTGTGGATCGTTAAGAAGGAAGTGAAAATAGGTTTCAAGCCTCGTTCTTTGGCGAGGCGACTTGGGCCAATTTTGAACTGTCTTTCTGAAGTAGCTTTTGCTTGATGATGTGTCATTTCGCTCTACGTTGATGCCACATAAGCTTCCAGTGAAGCTAGGTAGTAACAACATTGATTCCTGGAGTGAAGCTTGGATGGAACGTGAGAATTAATCAGGAACGGTAGTTGTCATCATGGAAAAGAACCCAAGATCCATCTCCAGGTTGTTAAATATGTTCGTTTTATTTTATTTATTTTTTGTTTTGCTTAAATCCTTGAACCAATATATGATAAAGCTATCAATTTAACGACTAAAGAGGATTGACTATTGGTTGTAACTAAATCGACAACATAAATTTGTTGATGTAACCCTAAAGCAACTAAGAATATATTGACATTTTTTCACCATTGATGCATACTATTGGTTCTTGGAATTACAATCACCAAAATGAAAATTGCTGTTTGTACAACATTTCTTTGATAGCTTTGCTCACAGTTGTCTCACAAAAATAGGGTCTACGATTATTTTAATCATGGATCCCATCCACTTGCATGTGTGTGTACTTTGAAAAAAGTTGTGAATAATTGATGTACCTAAAGCATCTTTCTCACCAAAATAGACGTATACAAATCAACATAATCAAGGATCTGAATCTATTGAAGCATTGAAATGTGTACGATCTAAGCAGGTCAAACATATTAATTTATCCAAAGTCAACCCCATTTTTTATGAAATCTTGCGTCAGTGCCCCTATTTGAGTAGCATCTCTCATTTTCAACTTGCTAAATACAAGAGTCTACATTAATAGATCATGCAAACTATAATATGGTGAAGTGAAAACTAATATGCGAACAATATTTAATTTTTTAGAAAAATACAAGAGTTTGTAAGTATTTCACAAATTGAGGGAAAAATAATTACAAAAAAGTTAAACAATTTAACGGCAAAGTCGAAAAACATTCTTAATTGAGTTATGATCATTGTAATTTTAGATATCACATAGTGTACGTAGTCCATATCAAATACTGTATTATCCAATATATATTATACTCTTAAAATGTGTGCCAGCACGTGCCCAATTAGAAATTAGTCAATTAGGCCGTTTTATTAAAAATTAAAAGTATTTTATGATTAAATAAAAACGACTGAGACGATTAGTTGTGTGAACAGGCATATTCCCTACCATTATTATTTTTTTTTAAACACTAACCCCACTTTTGACCGAAAATTTGTATTGTGTTTTCAAAGTCAATCAATTAATCATTCAGTATTTTTTATTCAACAAATACGGTTTTGAGAACACCTTTGGAAATCGGAATAGAGAGATCGTTTTATTAAAAATTAAAAGTATTTTATGATTAAATAAAAACGACTGAGACGATTAGTTGTGTGAACAGGCATATTCCCTACCATTATTATTTTTTTTTAAAACACTAACCCCACTTTTGACCGAAAATTTGTATTGTGTTATCAAAGTCAATCAATTAATCATTCAGTATTTTTTATTCAACAAATACGGTTTTGAGAACACCTTTGGAAATCGGAATAGAGAGAGAAAAAAGAATAATCAATTATTGTCGCATATAAATTAACACTTTCACCAATTCACACTGTACAGAATATGGAATTGGATGTTCAAATCGGATAGGATGAATAAATATTGTGAGTGTGTTTGTAGATGAGAAAGTTGGTCGAGGCGGTAAGATGTGCCTAACGGAATCGTCGACACTATGTCGGAAGAGATTTTAGTAATAAATAAAAAAAAAATTATCATTAATTTTCATAATATAAGAATAAATTGAATAGAATGACGATTGTCTAGTTGATATTAAATTAATTGCATAAACATAAATAAAAACGTGAGAAAGAAACAAATGGTATTTAAACCATCAAGTCAAAATACTGTACATTTTCTGATTGATTTTAGCACATCAACGAGGCGACGACGGTTTTGGTCTTGAGTAATTATTAAAAACAAGAATATAAATTGGTACAATTTGGACAAATTTGATTTTAGTACATCAACGAGGCGACGACGGTTTGCAATGACAAGTTGGAAATCAAATTTGATGGCTACGAATATGAATGTGCTTCAGCTTTCAGTTAGTCCACCCCACCTAAATAAAAATGTCATAGCCAGTTTAGACTTCAGACGGAGAGAATTTATTAGATTCTTCCAGGTCCCTCTAAAATTGGTTGACAGCCAATACGTGTTAGCTTAGGTAGGAAATTTCCACAAAAGGAGGATTATTTATATGTAGAGATAGCCGCCTTGTATATGTTAATACTTGATGATGGATTCACCTTATCAAAGCAAGGGTACGTTCCTAAATAAAATCATGATCATCAGCAAGCTCATGAATCCATTTTTCCGATCAGAATTTTGTGTTATAGTTATAGTCCTTTGTCTATCGAGTTACGGTGTTTGTCTCGAAACACGCACCCTTACGCCCAGTACCGTCCTCAGAGATTCGGACACCTTTGTTTCTCAAGGCAAGATCTTCAGTTTGGGATTCTTCAGCCCCAATGGAACCACCAGACGCTACATGGGAATATGGTATTATGTATCCAAGGTGTCCGTCGTATGGGTTGCCAATCGAGATCGGCCTCTCAATGATTCTTCCGGGACTATAACGATATCCACGGATGGTAACATCGTACTACTGAACGGAAACAATGAGACTGTTTGGTCCACAAATGCTACAACTTCCACAAGAAATACATCTGCCCAGTTAACAGATAATGGAAACCTTATTCTCCTCGATCAGTCGAATAATGTCTCATTATGGCAAAGTCACGAGCATCCAACAAGCTCTTTTCTGCCTACGTTGAGATTAAGTCACAACACAAATACAGGTGAGAAGGTAAGGCTAAATTCTTGGAGAACTTCTCAGGATCCAAATTATGGAAATTATTTCGTAGGACTTCATGTTTCTATAGGCATTCCACAACTTTTTTCATGGAATCAAGATCGACCATTCTGGCGGAGTGGTCCTTGGAACGGTCGGGTTTTTACTGGAGTAATGAGTATGTACTCAGTGTACGTTGATGGATTCAGTATGGTAAATGAAGGTGGAACATACTATTTTACTCGAAGTTTTCGTCAAAATTTAATAGTCAAGGATATTTTAAATCCAGATGGAATTCTAACGGAGGAAATATGGAATAATCAGACGGGTCATTGGGATAGATCGTATAAGGGTCCGGATGTCGACTGTGATGTATATAACAACTGCGGTCCATTTGCGTTCTGTAACCAATATAATTCACCAATATGTCAATGTTTAAGAGGGTATGAACCATTGAACAAGCAGCAATGGGATGGAGGGAATTGGACTGGTGGATGCAAGAGGAAGACGCCATTACAGTGCGAAAGAAGTAACAATGCGACCGATAAAAGCAAAGAGGACGTATTCTCACAGTTAAGGATGGTAAAAGTGCCAGACTTAATTCAGTGGTCACCTGGTCTTGAAAACGAGTGCAGAAGTCTGTGCTTAAGGAATTGTTCCTGTATAGCCTATTCTTATGACACTGATATAGGTTGTATGCACTGGAGTGAGACCTTAATTGACATTCAACAATACCAGGCTGATGCAGGTTTAGAACTCTACATCCGTGTACCCTACTCAGAGCGAGGTAATTTCTGGGAAATCTGTTCGCACTTTCCCAACATGTTTTTCGTTTTTCAACTGCTGTTTTTCATATTTGTTTTTGGTTTCAGATAAGGAGAAAGACAAAAAAGTGATTATCATAGTTTTGGTGATAATCAGTTTGGTGGTTATATCTATTTGCTTATTTTTCTCTTGGAGGTGGATGTCTAAGAGAAAAAGGAAAAATGTAATTGAACAACAAGAAGCAGGGGAAACAAACTTGTTGAATTCAACCCCTATCGTGCTTAGAAATCCCGAAGACAATGTCAATATTGAAGAGTTACCGTTATACAGTATTGAGAAACTTGTAAATGCAACAAACAATTTTCACACAGCGAATAAGCTTGGTGAGGGTGGTTTTGGTCCTGTTTATAAGGTAATTTCTCATCCTTACGTCTCATTAGTCTAATAATTTGACCTTATATAAAATAGTTAGTGTATAAATGAGTGATATTTTAATGTAGGGAGAGTTGGCAAACAGAAAAGAAATTGCAGTAAAGAGGCTTTCAACAGTGTCGGGGCAAGGAATGGAAGAATTTAAGAATGAAGTTGCTGTGATCTCTAAACTCCAACATCGAAACCTTGTTCGACTATTGGGATGTTGTGTGGAGAGATATGAAAAAATGTTGATCTATGAATATATGCAAAACAGAAGCTTGGATGTCTTTCTCTTTGGTGAGTTTTACTCTGTTTTGTGTTATAGTTTTAGTAGTATAAATTTTCCTTTCGACATAAGATATATATTTTAGGACCTTCTGATATCAATTGTATGTATAGATCAAACACAAATGGTTCTGGATTGGAGGAAACGATTCAATATTGTTGAAGGTATTGGCCGAGGACTCCTTTATCTACATAGGGATTCCAGGTTGAGGATAATCCACCGAGATTTGAAGCCAAGTAATATATTGCTCGATGAGGAGTGGAATCCAAAAATTTCAGACTTTGGAATGGCGCGAATATTTGGAGGCGATCAAGATCAAGCCAAAACTAAAAGAGTTGTAGGAACATAGTAAGCATATCCTGAATTGCTCCATTTTTACATTGTAGTAATCTTAGTATTTTGTTTATCATGACTAAATATGTCTTGTTGCAGTGGATACATGGCCCCAGAATATGCATTAAGTGGCAGATTCTCAGAAAAAACGGATGTTTTCAGTTTTGGAGTTCTAGTATTGGAGATCATTAGCGGGAGAAGGAACACAAGCTTCTACAATGAAGAGCTATCTTTAACCCTTTCGGGATATGTAAGCCCTATCAAATTCTTCTGCCACGCAAGATTTTAATTTCTCTTTCTTATTTCTAACTGAACAAAACTTCTGTGTCTAATGGAATGTTTTACATATACTTTCAGGCATGGAAACTATGGAATGAGGACAAATCCGTGGAACTCATAGATAAAAGAATATCAAATCCAAGTTCCAATGCAGAAATCACGAGATGCATGCACATCGCATTGTTGTGTGTCCAAGAATCCCCTTTAAATAGGCCGATTATATCAACCGTTCTCTCAATGCTCAGTACTGAAATTGTTGATCTTCCATTGCCGAAGGAACCTTTATTTACGGATAGGTGGAATCATCCTCATTTAGGATCTTCTTCGAGCCAAACAGGCTCTGCCAACAAAATTTCTTTCACAATTCTCGATGGCAGATGAGATGAGTATTCTCAGAATCAATCCTCTGATTATCTATATTCCGTTGGCTGATCGATTTTGAAGTAAATTTTGGCCAACCTATTTTGCATATATTCTTTTACTGTATATACAGATTACATCGTTGTGTAAACTACAACTTCACACAGTTGTTTTGTGTGAAGAAGATACATCTTTTCTTCTTATATATGTTACCTTCTTGCATTCCGTCAATCTTGATAATTTTTAAGCTAGTTACCATTTATCAGATATTAGATAATCAGAAACAAGATTGAATAATCCCAGACGGCTGCAAGAATGGACAAACAGTTTTGCAGAATTCTTTCATTTCATAAGTAAGAGAGAGAAGGTTAAATAATTAGGCACGTGAAAATTGGGGCTTTTATTTTTCAATGACATTAAAGACTTTTTGAGCAGAAATTTGACTCTCAATATCACTTCAAAAAATCCGGCGAAAAAGTAGTATTTTTAGAAGAAAAATAAGTTGGTACTAACTATTTTGGCGGAAAGGTTCAAACTTCAAACCCACTAATCACGTTTGAGCTAACTTTTTTGGGTAAATTCATCCGCAGCAACTATATTTTTACTTCACCGTCAATACTGTACTTAATTTTATTCAATCAGATAGCTATAGTCAAAGTCCAATAGAACTTCTGCAATCTGGGATTTCATTCCTTCAGCCAGTGGGCCAAATCGGTCGCTGCGTTTACCGTGAGAGGACCTCTAACACAAACAGAGGTAAGCCTTTTTAACCCAATGATATATTTATATATATATATTTTTTGACAATTTCTTAACGCATTAATGGTTTGTTTATTCATTCACTGCTACTTGTTTGCTAAATTGTTTCCAGTTTTCCACTGATATTAAGATTTTGACAGATGATTCACCAAACAAAGTGCCAGGTGTTCGTGATTTCTACAAGCGTTGGGATTGTTTACGAGCCTTTTTCTTTGATAAAAATAAGCTGCATAGGATTATCTACTTAGGAAATAAGACTTTACTGCTTTCCTTTTTATTTTCTTATTTCAATATTCTGCTTGTATTAGCTCTTCTATTTATGTAACAATGCTGTTGCTTAAACAAAGATCTAATCCCTTATATGAACAGTCTGGTTTTTATCGGAGTATATTTACTCTGTTTATGTTGCTTCCAACTCGTACTTTGACATTTTTTATTTTTTATTTTTTTTGAGGGACTAGGCTACCCGTTAATTTATAAACTAATCAGTGACAAAAGTTGGCGCTACCGATAGTCTTCAATAAGTTATGCTACACGTACAGAAAAAGCACTATCAGAATTTTTTATAGATACAATTGATAGCTTTTTATTGGACAAAGGAAGGGGGGGGGGGGGGGGCAAAAANGTAAAAATAATATGGCACATCATAAATATCATGTTGAGAAAAAACACTTCCCAAAATTGCCCAAGAACAAATACACTTACAATGTGAAAATCCCAAACCATTTGAAGATGAAAAGAAAGATAAGAAATTTGGGGAAGAAATGATTTTCAATATATATGAGGAACAATGGATTGGATTACTTGAACAAACCTCAAGTTAATCTCCAAGAAAGAAAAATAGCTTTAAATTTATACCCAAGAAGAACAACCACTTTCTTATTAAATTCTCTCCAAGCTTTCTCACCTTTTTCTCTTAAAAAACCTTATCCAATGAAGGGAAAAAATCAACTATATATAAAAAACTGAATCGAGCGCCTAGGCGCCAAGTTTCTGCACGGTTGGGTGCCCAGGTGCCCACTCATGGCGCCTAAGCGGCCTCCCTGTTTCTTCTTTCTCACAATTCTCCACTTCGTACATCATTTGATAGAACTTAAATTTTGGACGAACACAAGAAGAAGCAGCAAGCGCCAAACTTGGCTGCATCATTCAAACCATGATTGCCTACGTACCCAAAACTCGGGATCAAGCCTCCGTAGTTCACCTCCACCTTCATATACTCTTCACCTCATTTCGGGCATATCAGCACGGACTAATGTGAAGCAAGTCCAAGCAATGCTGAAACTTGCTACCCGTTACCACTTTGGTTAACATGTCTGCTGGGTTCTCATTTGTGTGTACCTTCAAGAGAGAAATATCACCTTCCTCTATGACATCACGCACAAATGATACCTGACGTTGATATGCTTAGTTCGAGCATGATGAACCTGATTCTTAGCCAAGTGAATCGCACTCTGGCTATCACACCACAAGCCCACACAATCCCCAAATCATCTAGAAGACCTCACAACCACAATGCTTCCTTCACTCCCTCTGCCATGGCCATATACTCGGCCTCTGTAATAGAAAGAGCCACTGTAGCCTGTAACATCGATCGCCAACTAACTGGGGCACCATGTATGCAAAACATATATCTAGTAGTAGATCGTCGTCTATCTAAATCACCTGCATAGTTTGAGTCCACAAACCCACTTATATGACATGCATCTCCACCAAAACATAAACCTGTGTCCGCGGTACCTTTTAAGTACCTCAGGATCCACTTCACAGCTTCCCAGTGTGCCTTACCCGGATTCTCCATGAATCTACTGACCACACTAATCGCCTGTGAAATATCTGGACGTGTACACACCATGGCATACATCAAACCGCCAATTGCACTAACATAAGGTACACGATCCATGCGTACCTTTTCTTCCGCTGTAGTAGGAGATTGTTTACGAGAGAGCCTGAAATGTGGAGCCAATGAAGTCACCACCGACTTTGCACTTTACAACCCGAACCTAGCAATAACCCGCTCAATGTAGTCTTTTTGACTCAAGAACATTCGTCGGTTCGTCCTCTCTCTTCTAATCTCCATACCCAGTATTTTCCTAGCAGCCCCCATATCCTTCATCTCAAATTCTTTACCAAGTTGAGATTTCAACCTATATATCTCCACCTTGCTTTTCAAAGCGATAAGCATGTCATCCACATACAAAAGAAGATAGATATAGTTACCTCCCTGAAGTTTTTGAATATAAACACAACAGTCATACTCACTTCTGGAGAGACCATGCTTTAGCATGAAGGAGTCAAATCGCTTGTACCACGGCCGAGGAGATTGTTTCAATCCATATAGTGATTTTCTCAAGCAACATACATGACGTTTCTTATCCTCAACCTTGTAGCCCTCAGGTTGATTCATATAGATTTCCTCATCCAAGTCCCCGTGCAAGAAGGCGGTTTTGACATCGAGTTGTTCCAGCTCAAGATCATGATGAGCAACAATACTCAATAGCACCCGAATGGAAGTATGCTTGACCACCGGAGAAATGATCTCATTGTAGTCAACTCCCTCTCTTTGTGCAAACCCTTAGCTACTAACCTTTCTTTGAATCTAGTACCACCGAGCTTGGTAGGATCCTCTTTCTTTTTGTACAACCACTTGCAACCAATAGCTTTCTTACCCATGGGCAATGGGACAACCTCCCATGTTTGGTTCTTGTAAAGTGATTCAATTTTTTCTTCCATCGCTGGCAACCAACTCTCTATTGTTGTTTAAAATAGCTTCCTTGAAAGTGGCAGGCTCATTATCCTCCACCGAGAGTGCATACTCAACCAAATTTGTCTGCCCATAGTGCCTCAAAGGCTCGTCTGACCCCAAATTTAGAACTTGCTTGTAAGTATGACGTGGCCTAGAGGAAGCCAAGTTATCTGCAAGTTGTTGTTGTTGCTGTGCCTGTACATTCTCTTGCTGAACCGCCTCTTGTTCAAGCTCATCATCACTCTCATCTTGAGTGTCTGCATGATGCTCCTCTTGAACATGACTAGAACCAGGTTGATCTCTAGGTTCTATGTCAACAACTTGAGACTTTGTAGTCTCAACATCATCACCACCGGGCACTATAGCTTTCAACGAAGCTATCATGGAGTTCTTATCAAAAGTAACATCTCTACTGATTATGAACTTAGAATTCTCTACACACCATAGGCGATATCCTTTTACACCTGCCGCATACCCCAAGAATATAGCCTTCTTGGCCCTCGCATCAAGCTTTCTCTCGTTGACGTGATAGTAGGCTGTGCATCCGAATATTCTGAGTTTCTCATAATCTGCATGTTCTCCTGTCAATACCCTGTAAGGTACATCTCCATCTAACTTTGAATGTGGAGATTGGTTCACTTTGTAGCAAGCATTTGCAACTGACTCTGCCCACCATTCTCTGCCCAAACCAGCATAGAATCGCATACACATCGATTTCTCTCGAAATGTGCGATTCAGTCTTTCTGCGACCCGATTCTGTTGCGGTGTATTCTTAACTGTCCAATCTCTCGCAATGCCTTCCTTACCACAGAACTCCTTGAAAGCACCATCTGTATACTCAGTACCATTATCAGATCGCAGTGTCTTAAATTTCTTTCCCGTTTTGTTTTCAACCATTGCTTTCCACTTCTTGAAAGTGTCGAATACCTCATTCTTATGCTTCAAAAAATAAATCCAAGCATATCTAAAATAATCATCAACAAATGTGACAAAATACCTGGAACCGCCTTTGGAAGTGACAAAAGCCAGACCCCATACATCCGGGTGGACATAGTCTAGAATACCTCTGCTTCTATGTTTGCTTGGCTGGAACTGAACTCGGCGTGCTTTACCGTACACGCAATGCTCACAAAAATCCATGCAAGGCTTCTTCAAGTTCTTTAGTAAACCTTTCTTGACTAGCAGATCTAGCCCCTTTTCAGACATATGCTCAAGCCTCCTATGCCATAGCCGAGTGCACTCACATGGGTCTCCACCACTTCCACTTGTTCCAACCGCTATATCCTCTGTAACTGTAGTACCATGAAGAACATCGAGATTGCCTTCACGAATACCCTTCATCACAATCAAAGAACCACGAACAACCTTCTTTACTACATTCCATGTTACAATCTTGCAACCATCGGAGTCTAAAGCACCAACAGAGATAATGTTCTTTTGCAAATCAGGAACATGTCTAACATACATTAATGTTCTAACCACTCCATCATACATCTTGATTCTAATTGAACCGAGCCTCACCGTTTTACAGGAATGGTTATTACCCATCAACACGGTTTCACCATCAGTGCTTCTATAGGTAGTAAACCACTTCCTATTTGGACACATATGGTAAGAGCATCCAAAGTCAAGAATCCACTTATCGGAGATTTCTTCATCACAAGAGATGGTGTAGCACTCATCGCTTTCCCCTCCTTCCGAGGCATAGCTAACGTCTTGCTTAACTTGCACCTTCCCGTTGTTGTTGTTCTTATTGTTTTTCTTCCAACCCCTTTTGTTAGTACAATTCGTCTTGAAATGCCCAAGTTCGCCGCATTTGAAACAAGGCCTTTCTGCAAGAGGTCTAGAACTCGATCTAGATTTTTCTCCCTTGCCCTTTGGTCACACATTGCTTCTATCTCTTACAAACAATCCTTGAGCTTGCTCCTTGTTACCAATGGCAGACATGCCACTAGTTGCAATCTTTCGAAGATCATCCGCTAGAAGTGACGTTCTAGTGTCCTCCATCACAAGTTTATCACCCACAAGCATCAATGTTTGTACTAGGTTCTCGTAAGACTTTGGCAATGAAAGAAGTAGTAGAAGTGCTTGATCCTCATCATCTACTTTCACATCAATGTCCTTCAAGTTCGATATGCACCTATCAAACTTGTTGACGTACTCCCGGATTGGTGTACCTTCATCTATCTTGCAAGTATACAATTTGGACTTCAAATAGATCCGATTTGTTAGAGTCTTCGTCATGAAGTTCGCCTCCAACTTTGTCCACACCTCCGCCGCCGTTTTCTCACCATCAACCAGGAAAGCAACATCTCTTTCAAGGCATAGAATGATAGACGCTCGTGCCTCAAGATCTAGATCTTCCCAAGCCTCGTCAGACATATCTATGTGCTTCTTCTCCTTTCCCGCCAATGCCTTGTGCAACTTTTGAGAAATTAACAAATTTCTCATTTGCATTCTCCAATATGAGAAGTCATTCTTCCCATTGAATTTCTTTATCTCATACTTCCCAATCTTCACCGTTCCTCTAGTAGACATGATTTATCTACTTGTTTACCGGAAATAAAACAACAAAGTTTACTTGGGAATTTTCACAAACACCTTGTGTGCACAACAAAGTTCAAGCCACCTACCAAAAATCGGAGCTTAACCACCCTGATTTAAGAAGAAGCTCTGATACCAAATTGTTGAGAAAAAACACTTCCCAAAATTGCCCAAGAACAAATACACTTGCAATGTGAAAATCCCAAACCACTTGAAGATGAAAAGAAAGATAAGAAATTTGGGGAAGAAATGATTTTCAATATATATGAGGAACAATGGATTGGATTACTTGAACAAACCTCAAGTTAATCCCCAAGAAAGAAAAATAGCTTTGAATTTATACCCAAGAAGAACAACCTCTTTCTTGTTAAATTCTCTCCAAGCTTTCTCACCTTTTTCTCTAAAAAAACCTTATCCAATGAAGGGAAAAAATCAGCTATATATAAAAAACTGAATCGGGCGCCTAGGCGCCAAGTTTCTACACGGTTGGGCGCCCAGGTGCCCACTCATGGCGCCTAGGCGCCCTTCCTGCTTCTTCTTTCTCACATATCAGTATATCCCATAGAATATGGGCACCTGGGCGCCCTTCCTGCTTCTTCTTTCTCACATATCAGTATATCCCATAGAATACACCATTGGTATTCGAATACTGTATTATAATCTTAACAAGTGTGACATTACATGCACAATTAGAAATTAGTCGATCAAGTATTTTATGATTATGTTATAAGACCGAGAAGATTAGTCATGTGAATAGCATTATTATTTTGTTTAAATGTTTACCTCCATTGTTGACCAACGCTTGTATTAGGTCGTCACCATCCTTAATTAATAATTTGGTATATTTTATTCAGCAAATGCGCTTGAGAACACCATGGGAAATTGGGGATAGAGAAACAACTTCTTGTTTAAATACGGTCTTCCTTGTAAAAACAACCAGTATTCTAAAAAGTGTAATACGTGGCGATTCGTTAATGCCAAGCTAAGGACAATGCGTGATTAAGCGAGGCAAACGCGTAAAAAAGAGTTTTCTTATTTTAATTTTATCTTAAATTTTTAATCAATAAAAAATTATTTGATAATTATAAATTTTAACTTAAAAAAAAAACCTAATAATGTGCGCCTAGACGCACATTGGTGCCTTAGCCTCGCCTCGCGTTGGTTGACCGCTAAATAAGGCGCCAAGCACTTAGCCTCGTGCATTGGAGTGTTATTTAGAACACTATAGACAACCATTTGATATAATTTGTGATGTTTTCGCCCAGCAAATCACAAAGAACTCACAAGTTAAAACAAATTAAATGAAAACAAAAGCAAGAAAATTGAAGTAAACAAGTGATGATTTGAAAACTCCAATTAAGCGATGATGCTCGTTTCTCCACTATTTCATCTCTCTCTTTGAAATCAATGATTTTTTGTTGATTGTGGCTCTCAAACCAAGGGCAGACCCAGATATTTTGTACTGTAGGGTCAAAAATTAAAATATTCCTTTTTCAAAATAACATATTATTAACGAAAATAAGTCAATATACTACTAAAACTTTAGCCTGCGCGTCTTCAATTGATTGTTCCAAATTTCAAATATTAGACTATTGGACATACAAAATTGTAAAAAATCCTAATATTTGCACTACAAAAATCAGCCAATGTTTTCAATTCCACAATTTTAGACATCCTGTTCCAATATTTTCAATCTTTAACTATCAAAAGCAGTTTAACGATTGCGCTTTGATTTTCTTTTATCTATTTGAACCATTTCTTTATCACATGGTTTTTTGATACAAAATATTAAATCAAAGCATATAAATAGAAATAAGGAACAAAAAAGCCTTTGAGCCAGGTTAAAAACTAGGCTCAAAGACAGGGGTGCCACATGGCGCTCCCTTAAAAGCAGGGTTCAATAAGGAGTCCTTTAACCTTCCAATTTACAATGTAACATTAAAACCCTTTAATCTTCCATGTTTATAGTGAATTAAAAAAAAAAAAAAACCTATCAGTATCAGAAATCAGAATTACAGGCTATTCTACATCTATCATATACTTGATTTCTTGTGTTATTACTCCTCCTCAAAAACCACATAACCAAACAAAAACATACCAATTACCAACACCAATAGCATATATTAATTTACCTATGACTTCGGTTATTTGGCTTTAACAATTAGCAATAGCAGGGGCGGAGGGAGGAGGGTTTTATTTCATTTGTGCCGTGAAGAGAAAACAAGAAAAGAGAAGGGAAGAGTCGAAGAGAGACGGCCTTAGTCCGGGATTGGAAAGTGGGAAGATTAGAATTCACTGGTCATATATGTTTAGTTGGGTAAATGGAAATTGGGTTTGAGTTGTGGGCTATCGGATGGCAATTGGGTTAACTGGCTAGGTAGGTTAAAAATAAAAATTGTGGGGTCATTTGACCCCATATGACCCCAAGTGGATCCGCCCTCAAACAACGAGCTTCATGCATTATCATCAATTTCCAATATGGTAATTCTCTGTTTTTTTAGTAAAATTTAAGTCAGTAATAACACCACAATCTCTAAAATAACTGAAGCGTTTGATGCAAGTAGTCTTGGTGGCTAACTTGCAATGACTAATTTGCTCTTAAGGTTCATATAATGTAGACGCGGATAGGACTTCATGAGTAAATGGGATAGGAGTCTTTGGGATATTTCTAGCTAGTTGGGGAAGTGATCTATCCCGTGGATTCGTGCCATGTGAAAAATGAAGTGTGGTATAGTATTTGATCTGATTTCTAATTAATACAGACTTCCCAAAGCAATATAAAATCTGAAATTGTAGTGACCTTGATGAGGGACACTAATATTTGAACCACCCCCTCCCCCTTTTGTTTTTGAATTGGTCCATGTGGGCTGAGTATTATGGCTACCTGGGCTTGAGTGTCCAGCCACAACCTGTATCCCAAACTGGACAAATCAAGTTATGGGCTGGGCTTCCCTGGCCCTAGGCAGCTTGACCCGCTAGTAAACGTAGGTTTGGAAGCCCATTTATTTTTGTATAACAAATTTATCATCTTACCATTACAATACTAATACGAGGATTGCAAGCATTTCATTCTTTTTGCCCTTATTATTCATAGTTCCAAAGTTAATTTTTCTCTTCACCCTCCAACTTAGATATTTGAACGATTGAGAGCAAGATCATGTGTAGGTTGCAATACGCAGAAGTCTCTTCAATTGGTAATAAAGTGGAAAAGTGATTTGCTAATATAATACTAACACGAATTTGTGTTAAGCACGTGGATATGTCTGGCATATACATTTCTTTATTTTCTTATGAGAATCCTGTTGAAGTTAATCCATAACATTAATATTTTGGTATCTAAATTACCTGCTTACATATGCCTCAACAAGTTGATTAAATGGCTAGTTACATTATTGTTTTATTTGTCTATTTGTTAACGTAGAAAATTAGTGATGGCAAAAAACTCCGTCTTGAATGGTTTGTCGGGCCGGACGGGGCGGGCCCCCCGGTCGCGGGGTGAGGATGCCCTGCCCCGCAAAGGAAAAAAAAAGATTAAAAATAATTTTATTTTTAGACAATTCACTTATTAAAAACTCATTTTGAATTTGTATTTTATTCTCTAATAATAACGTAACTCAAAATTTTGAAAATGTAAAAAATAAAATAAAATAAATAAATAAAAATTAAATGGGACAACAAACAGGACAAAAATTTGCCCCGTCCCGTCTAATGCAAGACGGGGCGAAGTTTGGCCGAGACGGGGCGAAATTTGGCCGAGACAAGACGAGGCCTATTTAGCGACAGATGCTACTCAAACTTATGAAATTCAAATCAAGGGATGAGGTCCTCCCTAGTACCTATCTAAAATCCTGTTTAAAGCCCTTGTTTGAGTAGCATTAGTGCTATTTAGTAGCTTATCATAATTATATATAAGATTATTCTACTCGAACATTATGGCGTCCATTATGTATCCCAAGCATTACTCTTATATATATCGTCAGGTGTCAATAGCTTGTTCGGCAGGCTCCTAAATTTACTTCTTGTAGAATAGTTTTTTAAAAAAGTTACTTAAAGATAGTCTCTTTTAAAAGTTTTTCTAGATAGACAAAATACTTCTAGAAAATTATTTAAATGCATTCAAAAGTAGCTTTCAATTTTTTAAAAGTCATGCCAAATGTATGTTGAACTGATTAGGTCATGGCTACAATTTTAAAACTCACGACTAATTGACAACTCGTCTATAAAATACTGTTAACTATTTATTATAGGAGGAT